>NC_056746.1:166551201-166731201 GCF_019279795.1 Protopterus annectens | reverse complement strand
TAAAGTGCTACTAGAGTACCACAATTATAGGGGTAGGTCAGATGGTCCATTCTTGTGTCATCAACAAGGTGAACCTTTGACACCCTATCAGGTGAGAGCAGTTTTAAAGGAGGCAATCAAGATGAGTGGCCTAGACTCAGATAACTATAGATTACATTCCTTTTGAATAGGTGCAGCCTCATATGCACATGCAATGGGAGCTTCACAGAACGACATTATGAGGATGGGCAGGTGGAAGTACAATGCTTATAAAGGCTATGTAAAGTATAAATGGCTTTAACTCTTGTCCTTTGTATTTCAGCTCTCACATCTTTGGATCGGAAATGCATCTGGATAGTGGGTCATTCTTTCATTCGGAGACTCCATTGCTTTGTCCAGGGCAGGCGGGGCTTCTCCTTCCAAAGAGGAAAACGAGCCTCTTGCAAAGCAGTTTGGTTTGGGGTTTCAGGAAAGTGGTGGCACCATATTAGGGCACTACTACAGCAAGCTGCAAAAAGCGATAAATCTCCTACTGCCATTTTATTGCACCTAGGGGGTAATCATATTTGTCAACATCTAATAAAAGATCTAACTGGTTTGATGGTACAAGAGGTATACTGCATGCATGAATGTTGGCCACAAGCTATTATCTGCTGGTCAGAAGTGGTACAGAGAAAGAAATAGAGGGGGGCTAGGTCCATTGAAGCTGTGGAGAGAAGGAGAATTAATAATTCTATGGATAAGGTGTTAAGGGACATTAACGGGTTGTACATTCCTTACCCTGGCATTTGGGTCTTGTGGCCAGACAGGTATAAGGATGGGCTTCATTTATCTGAAGAAGGTTTGGGGATTTTTTATAAGGAATTGCAAGCTGATTTAGCTTTGAAGGGCATTCACTTAGGATAAGTTGAGATGTGCTGGCGGAAGGGAATAATATTCCTCTCTTCTGTGGCGGAAGACAGGAAAGGTAAGGGAGGCCAAGGTAAGTGGGGGGGGGGGTCACAGGACCCTTCAGATGGACCTTCCACAGGCCAGATAGCCACAAGGGATTGTTGCCAGGGGACTTACCAGCCCCGCAATGGCTCCTTGGCAGATTGCAAAGCCCAGAGGAATTGTGATGAATTGTGAAAGGAAAAAGCTGTTATGATGTGGGTATGTTGAATCAGAAGGGCCGGATATCGACATGCTGTCTGTTGTCCTGTAGGTTTATGGGAATGCTATGAAATAAATAAAAATGGCCTCCCTGATATTCCTGCCTTGCGCACATCTCATAATAATCGGCTTCTATTTGAGAAAGGACATTGGCAGTAAATGGCAATAAACACGTGGCTGCGGCCATTTAATCCATCCGAGGTCTCTGTGTTTTTATTGAATATGCAACTTCTGGCAACCCTGACTTGTAAAGCATGCAACCTCGATACATTTATTGTCAATGGTGCCAGGGAATGATAATGTTCTGAACTGGTTTTTGGATATAGCTCAAAGGCTGATATGGATCATTAAATGAATTATGAACACTAGTTGATATGGATCATTAAATGAATTATGAACACTATGTTAAATGTTTTATGTAAAACATCTAAGAGATCATTCTGTTGGCATCAATGGCAAGGTAAGATATTGGTTCTCCAAACTTTATTAAAAGCAGGTAGAGCTGTACCAATCTCAGACAAATGCATTACTTAATCTGCTAGAGCTCAAGCTCAAACAACGAAAAATTTTGCTTTCACTAATCGTGGAAGAAAGGTGGGTACTGCCAGACAATGACATGGTCAACCACAGCAGTGCAGTAGGACTCAAACTGGCTGGAAGTGGACAGCCTTTAAACTCATTCTGTGTTACTTTGTTTCCATTGCAAAAAAAAAAATAAAATTAAGAGGGGTCATTGGGAAAAAAAAGAGTGTGCCCACAGTTCTATGCAAACAAATTAAAAGTGAAACAGAACAAAACACAGAAGAGAGATAAAGTCAGGGATTCTGAAACATTAGAACAACATCAGATTTGCAATACGCTGAAACGAGTAAATTATATGAATGAGGGGGGCAATGTGCCCTTGGCACAACCACCACTGGAGTAGGTGACCCCCTACAGAGTCTCATTAAATTCTACAGGAAAAGCAAAGAGGGTATTGCACTGTGCATTGCAGAGACAGATATAATAAGCTATGAAACACAATTAATACTGAAGGTAAAAGTGTGCAACAATGTTACTCCTGTGCCTTGGATTCAGTACAGCATGAATTCTACTGAATTTTGGGAGATAAAGAATCTAGTTATATGATTTCATTTATCTTGATAGCCCTCCTTGCCCTACTGTACCTGAAGATGTCAGACCGCTAGTGCAAGGAAGAACAGAGGGACTGCCACAGGAACATATTCTAACTAGCACAGAAGTTGCAGTGCTGGTTACAGGACAGTCATTAAAAATGACTCCAGGGTAACTCAGTACAACACTAGCTGAACTTAATGCAGTATTTCTAGGTCTATCATCACAGTAAAAGGTAAATGTAAGGGGAGGTAAATAGTGTGGGAAGAAATAGCCAGGGAATTGTTATGGCTACGCTTGTATAGGCCCTAGAGCCGATAGGTTCATAGCCCAGTACCAACCTATGAACCTATCAATTGGTCAGCAGGTACAGAGAGGAAAATGCATAAAAAATGTAACACAATGCACTAAAAACATGTAACAAAATATATCAAAATCATTTGAAAACATCGTGGGAAAGCATGGGATTCAAACACAAGCTCCACGTCCAAAAAAACATGCAATGGGTGGGGTTCACTTCCCGTTTGATTTTTTTTTTTGTTTCAGCAATGCCAATAAGAAGAGGAGAAAGAATGAAGTCTTCAATAAAAAGCCTAGCAACAACAGTCAACACACACTGCTGGTTACAAGAGTGTAATAGTGAAGATTCTCCCATTTTCAGTCTATACAAGATTACCATACTACTGAGCACACAAATTAAGTCATGATTGTTTATAAGGTAATGCACAAAACAAATATAAGCAATACTAAAATTCTGCATTATATGAAGTTATGTTAAGCAATAACATGTACAGAAAAAATAATCTGTACTTCCACAACCATTAATGTACCAAGAGGGAAAAAAGTACATACATTACATGTTTATATCAGAGGCATGAAGACCAAAAGGAAAACAGGCATTTTTTTCCATCTTTTAAGGGAAATCTGAACTAGCATCATCCATAAAGGAAATTAACTGAACCCATACGTGTTGATGAACAACAATCTTGTCTGATAAAAGCAACTTTAATGAAAAGGAGAAAAGCTACATTTCCAGCTTAACAAAAAAAAAAAAAAAAAAGAAACATATTAGCAGTATAAAATAAAATAAAAAGCACCTGACTAGATAACACGAGCAAAAAAAAAAATATATATATATATATATCCACATGGAACAGCAGCTTTAGTAAACAGCTCAATGCCATAAACAAAAAAAGCCTCAGAGGCTGGACAGCATAAACCATTTTATGGGACAGGGTTCTACACTCACAAGGGAAAACAGAATATTAAAAATACATAGAGTTAACTGAATTTGGAAATAAATCCTGATCATTTTGGTACACATACACTGAATTATCTGAAAATGGCACTAATAAAACACTTAAAATCTTCAGATGCTAAATGGATATAGTGAGCTTCCATCTACCATATGAATATTTAGAAAAAAAGAGACTTCTTGACTGTGTGCTACACAGCACAGGGGCAGTGAGTTTGCTGTAATGGTTAAGGTCTTCACTTCATAAAAATGAGGTACAGGGTTTGATTCTGACCTCAGGTTACAGATGCAATACACTCCTTAATATTAAATGAAGCAAAACATAAAAGAAACATCATGGAACCTGCCAAACCAATGGCCCACTGTAACTGCTATGCTACTCACACTTCCAGGTGCGCACCATGTCCCTCTTGGGGTACAAAACAGACTGGGAGGGGTTACGGAATTAGCAGACAAAGCAGGAAATAATTATTCCTAACAACTTGCATTAGGCCAAGTACTGCAAAACACTTGCTGGCATAGGATTACTATTTGCCAGTACATACAATTTCATGACAGGTGATGCATTATTTAAAGTCACAACTACAGGTTTCCCCCAAAAAAACAAACTGCATTTTGTTCATCTCAATACAGAGGTCCTCAAAATGTGCACACAAGCAGGCATTGGTGATCCATGTCAAAGGCCATTTGATCCATTCAGAAAAATAAACCTATTAACTTCAATACAGTTTAATTTCCTTTGCATTCTATTACTTCTAGCACAGCTCCACAGGTGACAAAGGCTCATTTTTGACACACTACAGGAAAGCACTATGAAAAATAAAATAATGCTAATGTTTTATGGCATATACCTTAGTGATGTACTGCACAAAGTCTTTCCGAAAGGGCAGACGACACCTTATGAACCACATCGCAATCACATGGTGGGCCAATGAAACAATATATTGATTAAACCTTAAACATGGAGAAAAAGTAAGGCGTTAGTCAAGCCTTTATCAAACTCTACTTAAAAACTAAAACAATCAGCAAATGATAAAGGGATTAACTGTTCACTGAGTCAGTACAGAATTTAAGACTTTTATCACCCTATCACTATACTAGTCAGTCAGAAAAATATTGCCACCCTTGCTTTATTCCCAACAAATCCCCAGTACTTGTCTTTCAGCCAACCATTCATGAGTTTGCAACACCATATTTTCCTATAGACTGCCATGCTCAGTGTTGTAAGTGCAGTCAAAGTTTTTCTCAGTTTTCCTCTTATTAACAAGTCCTCACAAATACACTATGACACTTCAAATACAGCTCAAAAATAATCTCGCATAACTCACGTTTCTCAGACAGCTCTGCAAAACTATTCCCTGCTTACCTGTATAATGTAATGTTCTTTGCTCTTTTTCTACACAAGTACTATTTGTTGTACTCCAACTTAAAATCAACAGGAGCTAACTACAGACTTGAAAAGAAACAGGTCTGTCTCCTGTAGTTAACACAGCATTTGTATGACTTCTTAAATTGTATACAAATAATCTAAACAGAAACAAGCAAGCAATTAAGTCTGCTACATATTTTATAACCATGTATCATCTAAGGATATTCGGTCAGAAATCTACAGAATGATTTATCTACCTACTAGGTACTGCGGTCAGGCTTCAGATTTCAAAGCAGGCATCATCTGGAATGACATTCATTTTCATCATCTGGACTCTGGTGCATCAATGAAAGTTTATCACTAAAAGAAATGTATGCCCTCTTTTCCCCAGTTGTTTCATGACCCAAAAAATGGAAACAGTCAGGAAGCAGAAGACTATGACCCTGAGATCACTGGAGATGTACCACTGGGACAGAAGGTGGAAGAGTCCAGTCTGGAGCTGCAATAATGTATGCAACTATCTCTTTACATCATGGCAGCTCAGGAGGCAATCCAAGACATACTGAATGCATACGGAGTAGCTATCTTTGTATTGCACCAGGACACTATTAGGATTCCCTAGGTAAGCAATTACTTTGGGACTACCCTACCAAATCCTGACTGCACCTCAGATATGACATCCAGGCTATAATATTTAGGGAACTTGCAAACTACCAACCAACACAAATATCCTGCAGTAACAACCATGTGACTCTAGCAACACCTCAAGTGGAATTAAGTGTGAAGCATTTTCATATCTTACTGCATTACTCTCCTATGCAAAAGGAAATGACTCATTTTTGTAACAGTCACTGTAGTGTGAAATATGCACATTTTAAAATATCTATTTAAAACTGCGCTGCTTCTTATACAGCATGCAGTGGAAGTGTTACTTATTAATAGTTTGCTCCTTTGTTATACATTCTTTGGTTAACCATTACTGATCACATATGAACAGTTTTCATGTTTTACTGTAGAACTCTCTTAAATGGAGCTTTTCTCCCTGGGCCTCCACTGAAAAGGGATGGTGTCCACTAGGGCGTTTTCTGGTAAACAAATGCAAAGCAAACAAACAAACACAGTTGTGAAGGCAAGCATATAAGGGCTACTTTGAGATCTACCCACTATGCCCGTCATTCACAAAAGTAACAAATAACTGCTTGGTCGTCTTAATCACAGCTGACCTACACCATTAGTGCCCAAGTAATCTTTCAGCATCCAACTTTCTGAGAAGGGTCTCTCCTGGGATTAGCCTTTTCTAGGAAATACAGGCAGATGAATGAACTAGTCCAAAAAATACGAGATCATCTTATAGGTTGACAGCTAGCTACTAAGTATGCTTTTAAGACAACTGAAGACACTAGCCCAAATTCCCTAATGCCTCAGAGCACTGTCTGGTTAAATGAGTAGCTCAAAGCTGCATGACGGGTAAATGAAAGCTGATGGACTCAAACCCTAGACTACATGAGGCAAGTCGTTAACAGCTCATAGCCTTAAACCATTTCCAGACAAAAGATGACCCTGAGTTACTTGAATGCACAGTCTTCTGATCTGGAGTTAGAAGCCCTAATGTGCCACAAGAACTCTAAAAAAAATCAATAGTTTCTGTGCAAATTGATTAGATTCTTATGAGGACAGTGAAGGGTTCTTCAGCCCAAACAGCCTACAACAAATTATCCTAGCTTAGGTAATGGCCATCAGACATTGTCTTCAAATATTAAAAAAAAAAAATGCACATCAGTGAAAGACAGTGGTTTGCAAGGCAGCAATGTCAGACATTTAGTGATGAAACTGAAATTGTGTGGGGGGGTTAAGAACATTAAAAATAGGTCAGAAGATGTGGCAAAACCTCTCAAAAAGGTTTTCTAGTCATTCAAGTTAACTACAAGACTTGTCACCCAGAGGATCATGAAATACTGAAATATGAGATAGCTGAACCTTAGTGGTCCAATAATGTAAACCACAACTAGAGAGCAAGAAGTCCAAAACTCCAAAAATGGACAGGAGAAGGGATTAATCCCATCTTCTTCACCATCTGCAACTCAAACCTCTTTCGCTATAATGCATGGTCAAACTTTGTATATTATCCCATACCTGTCAATTACCCTGATCTCAACAGCCAGAAAAGCATGTTCAGCACTAGCAGGCTTGGATCAGCACTGCAGCCTACGTCTTGAATAAGGATATCCTACAGTTCAGGAAACAGACAGGTCACAGCTCAGCCAGCAGCTGAAGAAAGGGAAATCAAATCTGATAATCCAATACAGAGCTGCAAGAATCATGATAAATGGAGCATAAGGCTCTTTGCCCAGCTTACATGCTCATGGAACAAATGGACCGACTAGGTGTCAGCAACTAAGCCACTGGGAAAGTCCATGGAAGGGGGATAAAGAAGTCCTAGAGGGAATGGGGATCAAAACAAATTGTCTTCACATCTAGAATACCGACTTGGAGATTCACTTCCTGATTAGATCATATCTCCCACATCACCCAGGAGCTGAAGTGTACTCTCCACCCAGCCAAGAGGTGTCTGATGTGAACATCAACAGCAATAACTGGGAGTAACAAAGTGGATATCCTAGGAAAGGATGGGCATTTCTATTCAGTACATCCACTTCTGCAACATCTTAGAAGAATCTGACCTTCAAGGCTGTCTATATACTGATCTCAAAAAGATGGTAGGGATCACCAAAACCCCTTGACATTGAGCTTGGCAAACTGAACTGCTGGAAGTGCAGACATTAAGCACTCATGTCCAAACTAAGATGGAGCAGATAAAGTGCAAGGTTTCTGTCAGGTCTGCCATTGTCTCAGAGAAGAAAATGCATCTCAACAGATACAAACCGAATAATTTCTAAGAAAAATGCGAGATGGGATGAATGAAGACTCCTTAAGATTCACCATCCTCCTCAACAGGTCAAAAAATTTGTAGAGTTTTGCACTGTGACCTAGCAAGCGCTCTGGATAAAGGGCTTAAAACAGCCAATTGCCTACATAAGGAAACATACAAATCTTCCAGCCACAGAGAGCAGTGGCCAGCAAACAAGCACTTTCTGAAGATACAAGTGGCAAACTAAAAGGTAAGGTATTGAACTGGTACCTTTGACCTGCCAAGATGAAGTGGAGAAACCTACAGAAACAGTCTTGTATACAAGATGTGCAAGTAAGAGTAACAGGTTATAGGGGTATTCTTGGCTTGTTTTGTTTCTTGCTTGAAGATTTTTATTAGAACAAAAAGTCTTGTAAAATGGGACAGATTCCAATGTTGACAAGAAAAAACATATAAAGGATTAACCTGTCAAACATTAATGAGTACATGTTTCAAAACAGCTGGAATTAGACATTTAAAAAGCTGCCATATGTAATAGCTGCCTAGTGACTTTTCACCATAATGGCAACTTTCTCTATATTATCTTGGAATGTTAATGGTCTCACATGTACAGAAAAAAGGAATAAATAATTATATTAAGAAATGCAAGTGCAAATAGCACTGTTACAGGAGACACATTTGGAAAGAATTGAGCATGTGAATTTAATAAAGGATTTCAGAATGGAAATTCTACAGAATATCAGGGACAAAGGAAAAGAGAAGTATGTGTATTAATTGCCAGAGTAGCTCCTGTAGTGATAAAAAAGGGGGAAAACAAGCTAATCATAGCAGATTTGTAGTAGTAAGGGGCTACTGGCAAGGGATGAGGATTACACTGGTATCTACTTATATTCTACCTAAAACTGCTATTTTGAAGCTTTCAAATTTTTGGGGAGAAATAATCAGCTTTCAGTAGGGAATATTACTTATAGGCGGGGACTGGAATTTGATTCGCAACAATGAGATTGCATCTATAGGGGGCTTAGAAGGGAAAATATAACAAAAGAAGGCACACTTCTAAAGAAATTTATACAAATATTCAGCATGAAAGACTAATTCAGTGACAGGAACTCTGACAGAATTTACATACTAATCCCAAATGTACAATAACTGGACTAGATTTGATAGAAATATTTCTTAGGAACATGTCCATTTACTTGAGAACTTTTTTACACATGTAATTACTATTTCAGATCATGCACCAATAATTACTAAGATAAAAATGCATGACAAAGTAGTAAATATAAGACACTGGCACTTCCATAACTACCTGTTAAAAAGACAGGACCTGTGCCTGTCTCCACATATTTGCAATAGTTGCACATGTTACACTTGGACATCCCTGGTTGTCTAATAAGTGTTACAAGCTCAGGGACAGGTTTCTTAAACGAGGGTATCCTGACCAGATGATTAGCCAACTAAGAGAAGTAGTAAAACTAAAAAGATCTAATGGCGCATTTACACCTATTTTAGTGTTTAGAAACAACTTAGAATTGGCAATCTTGGAAGAAAATGGAGGTGTAGAAGAAACCACTGGAGCATCCCTTGTAAGATACAGATTTATTACAACATATAGTGTAGACATGACGTATATAAGAAGCATTATATGTAAAAACTGGAATGTAATTAAAAATGATACATCTTTGGTAAATAAATTTAAGGAAGTCCCCCCAGGTTGTTTTTAGAAGGGGGTAGGAACATTAAAGACATATTAAGTAAAGGTTGTTCGCAACAGGTTAAACAATCAGGGATGTCCAAGCGTAATATGTGCAACTAGTGCAAATATGTGGAGACAGACACAACATTTAAAATAAGGGACAGACAGTACTACCTAGGAAAGAAATTCAACTGCACATCAAGAATGGTGGTGTACCTAGCTACCTGCCAAAGCTGTCCTCCATTTTTACATTGAAAAAAAAAACGATAGGAGGCTAAAGGACAGAATATACGAACATGTGTATAGCATTAATCGACAAACAGGAGAACGCCTTAGCTAGACACAATATAGAAAATGAAAACCACCAGTTTAAATGTATTAAGTGACAGCTGACACTGGGGGGGGGGGGGGTACACACTGAATCTAGAAAAGCTTGAATTATTTTGGCAACTCTGGTTGGATGCATGCCATTACCATGGAATTAACGACATATGTTCGATTTTAAGTGTTCTTAAACGTAAAAGTCTGGAAAGATAAATTCTATATTTTATACTTGTAGTATAGTATGTGTTTCAAGTATTTGTGATGAAACCAAGTGTATTGTATATAGTAGGAATGAAGAAATTTGATAATGTCAAACTTTTTAGAAGAAATTTAGTACCTGAATGCATTTTTTATTATGTGTATCACTTTAAAGGGGAAGCACATTTGCACAGTATGATCACATGACACAGCCATTAACTATTTTAGAGAGTGGCTTTTGAGTTAGAATGCATCTGAAGTTCAAGCACTATCTGGACGAAAAGCGCTTAATAAAGATGTTCTTAAACAACAGAGCATCGTTTGGGGTTTGTGCCTTCAACAGCTATTTTTTGTTTACCAGGTAGTCACAGACTATCTGGCTTCACCTGAAAGGGCTGTTTCTGAGATGTAGCAGTTGAGGAGGCAGATTTTGAGGGAAATTGCTTTCTAGACTCTCTCTTGCCATTAAAAGACTGGGGCCTGAAAGGCTTCCTAACAAAGGGTGTCTTGGCATTGTAGTTCTTCTGATACCTAGGTACTGGGGAGACAAAAATGTGCTTCACAGCTTGCAGTTCTTTGCCCTTTTCCTGTAAGGATTGACAGAGTTCTTCATCAGAAATAGCAAACAAGGCCTTACTGTCTGAGGGGGCATCCATGAGTTTTGCCTTGATGTCATCAGGCAAAGGTTGGAAGTCAGAGCCAGGAATATCTCCGGAGGACAGAACCAGATGCTGCCGCCCTAGCTGATGCCTCTACAGCATCAAAACTACATTTTATGGAATGTAACCTGAGCAGATGAGTTAAGGATGGAAGAGAGCTGAGGCTTAGTCAGAGAGTCGGGAAACTCTGACAGAATTTTACCATCATCTGAGAGGAGGACCAAGAAGTATTTGGCCATGTCAGTCTAGTAATTTAAGGCTCTGAATGCCAAGGTGGCTGATGTGTAAACTTTCTTCCCTAGTCTCTCCATAACTTTGTTCTCCATGTCACAGGGGAGCATAGAAGTGGAAGGCAGCATCTTAGAGGCCTTATTAGCAAATACTGAGACTGTTGCAGGGTCTGCAGAGGGGCATTTAAACAGAAATTTTTCATCCTCAGGTACTTTATAAAACCTTTCTGGCCTTTTAGGAGCAGGAGGTTGAGAATCAGGGCACTTGGAGGCTGCAGGAAAAAGCATCCAGGAAAGCTGGCAGGACTGGAGGAATAGCAGACTGGGAAGGTGAGTCCATCTGCAGCAGTTCATAATACCTTTTTTTGGATTTCTGACACCAGAGTACAATCCCATTTGAAAAATTCTCTCATTTTAACAATGGTTTCCCCAAAAGGAGATATCCTTTCCAAGGAAATCTGTCCCATTTGATTCTTTTTCAGGTGAAGCACATCCCAGAGAAGAAATATGGGCTGAATAAGCCGGAGATTCATCACCAGAATAGTCCTCTTCATCTGAAGAAATCTCCTCAGAAATCCTTGTGTGGTGTAGTGGGAGTGAAGGAAGAGAGAGGGCTGAAGACGGTCTCAGGGCCATAATGGCACTGAACAACCCTTGGGAAAAAGCCTGCCAATATGCTAGTTGTTTCTGGGGGGCAAAAGAAGCATGTTTCATCTTAAGTTACTTCTTCTGACGAACATCCATATGGTTGAAAGTGGAAGGCCCCGATGTCATCCTACACTCTACGATATTGATGAGGACATCCTCTCAAACGATTACCTGTGGAATGCCACCAGTCCTTCAGTCACAATGAGCCAAGGTTCGCCCAACAAGTCCAGAATGGATGTCTGTGTATCCCCTGAGGATGTGCAGGTAAGGTCCTTGATGGCCTCCACACTGGTACCTGAAGGAGTGCCTACCGACTCCAGAACAGTCGCTGGGCAAACACCGGCCTCGGGAGAGATGTCCATAAGCGCAGCTGCAGCAGGTAAATCAGGCCTACATTTCTTAACCTTCTTGGTTAGCGGCTCGCCTGAAGGGCTCAATGTACCTTCCATATTATGCATGATGCGTTTGAGACGTTGGCTTTCAAGATATAAACTTAAGGAAGCTAACCAGCTACACAAGGGCTTTAAAAATAGAGCAAGTAATATGGTCATGGTAAGGGCCTACCCAAAAGCAGCAAAGGTTATGGGAGTCTTTATATGGAATCTACCTTCCACACCGACACTTTCCCTTCCTAGCTGACACGTAACACAAAAAGCACACAGTAGCAAAGGGTAATGAAGAGAAAACCCCAACGGGGCACTTATCTGATCAGAAACTGCAAGTTGTCTGACGAGCGACAACCGGAGAAGACGATCTGACTGGCGGCAGAGATGTTCTGAGGATTGGTATGTGCAGACGTCCACTTTACAGCAGGCATGAATTTATGACCAACATAGGATCTGTACTATGTACGATGTCACACGCACCCTACAGTAGTGTTAGACTTTCGTGTACCAGTCAGACGGCGGTGGACTCCCTCATGTTATGAATACTGCAACATATAAATAGAAGAACATCAGAAATGATTAAATCCATTGCCAAATGATGTTAAGTCTGACAGGAAGTATAAACTAAAGACTGTAATAAGAGTCTGATAATGTTTTGTAAAAATATAGGGTGGATAGGTCAACAGAGTTCTGAACTGGGGGATGGGGGAAATGAAGTGGAAGTAAAAGAATACACTCAGACATCCAAGTGTACCTGTAAAACCTTAAAGGCATGTAAGGTACAGCCTATAGTGGGTGATGCTTAATAAGAGCAGTAGCTTACACATTGTAGAATTATACATTATTTAAATGTAAATGTGTATATAGTTTCTGAAACAACATGCAGTGGGATCAAAAATAAAAAAAATACAGAGAGAACAGGAGATATACTGAAAATAAGAAAAGTAGCCACCTGTGAGAAATACTTAAGGTGAGTGCCTACTAGCTAGTAAAGAGATATTTATTAACAGTAAACATGGACAGTTACACAACAAAGGAAGATAAAGAAACAAGGAAAATGACATTTACAGTTTTGTCATGGAATATGAATGGAATTACTTGTGTCAAAAAAGTACAGTTCTACAAGTCCTACTTACCTGTAACGGTAGATCGAATTCCTCACTGCCTCAGTGGCATTTTGGATTCTCTGCCAAGCTAACTCGCTACTAGACAGTTTCAAATGCTTAGATTCCCCTCCCTCTCACTTACTATGACAGCTGATTTGCTGAACATATCCAGAGAGGAAAACCTTCAACAGTCACAGGAATGAGTACTCAGGTTTTTTTTTGCTTCAACAAAAGGACAGGAAAGTACATAAAACCAGAATAATATACCAAGAGTAAATTCACAGCCAATCACAATACCATTTAAAAAACAAATCCAACAACCAAATCAAATAATGGCAAATCACCAAGGTTACTTAAGCTGTATATAAGAAAGCTTTGGTAAAGTTTCAGGAACTATTTAATAAAGGTTATAGATTAGGTTATTTATCCAAGGATGATATAGAGACTATGTTTAATACTGAGGGGTGCATGATGGCTTTGTATTACTGTTTGCCTAAGATTCATAAAAATTGTTCTAACCCTCCTGGACACCCTATTGTGTCTGCATTTAAATACTTTTTTACATAATATTGGTGTGCTTCTCCATAAACATTTACCTCCCTTCATTACAAGATTACCCTCTTACATTAGGGACACTTGATTTTCTGAATAAAATATCAGATATAAAATGGACGGGATATGTTTTGGGTAACATTTGATGTGAAAAGTCTGTGCACTAACACTGAACATTCTTTTGGGATAAAGGCTCTTCAATATTATCTAGGGGATAGTCCTTTATCAAGTTACATTATAGAATTAGTTTATTTTTGTTTGGTTAATTATTTTGAATTCAATATGGAAATATACCATCAGCTGCTGGGGACTGCTATCGGTGCACATTTTGCCCCTGTGTATGCAAACTTGTTAATGGAGTTACTTGACTCAGAATATCTATACAACCATGAATTTGTTAAAATGATGTGGTGCGGTATTATAGATCTATTGATCTGAATTTTATTTATTGGGAGTTTATGACTTGGTTTTGGAATTTGTGCAAAGTTTACAGAACAACAGATTTGGTTTAAATTGTAATGGATTTCAGTATGTTAATAAGACAGCATTTTTAGATGTTCAGCTAGAAGGTACTGTTATTGGTAAGATTAGAACTGGGGTGCACAGGAAATTTGATGGAGACCAGTATCTCCATAGTCATAGTTGCCACACCCCTCATTTGTTGTCTGCTTTACCCCATGGTGAACTCTTGCATTACACAGGTTATGCAATAATGATTTAGACCTCCAGAGACAGGTACAAAGAACTGTATGTTCTCCAACAGCAATTGTGATAAAAATGTTGGAGAAACCTTGGAGTAAAACAGGTCAGCCAGACCAGCCACTGGATGAGATGATTGATGCTATTTGCCCTAATGACAGAAATACACTGTCCCAGTTAGACATAAGGTTAGTCGCAGAAAAGTTTATTTGGTTACTACATACAGTAGACTTAGTGAACAATTAGTAAATGTAGTTAGATTTTATTGGGGCTTCTTGTTAAAATGGAAAGATGTTTTTTAATGTAAAATATTCCATTTATTTCTTACAAACGGGGGAGAAATATAAAAGACATGTTAGTGCACAGTAGTTTCTTTCAGTGAACTCTATTCCCAGAGAACCTAACTGTGTAGGGACTTTTCCTTGTGTTAACTGTTTAAGTTGTAAATTTGTTGTGAGGTCTTTTTAGTAGAATTAATGGGTTAGTGTTTAAATCAACTAAAAATATAGTTGTAATATGGAAGGGATTATATATGCACTGAAATGTCCATGTAACTTGTTTTATGCATGGGGAAGTAATACAACCTTTAAGCTAAGGCTGCAGGAACATCTTAGAGACATTACGGAAGTCAGATAGGAGAGCGCCATTGCATTACATTTTAAATTATACCACAATAGTAATGGATGGGGTTACAGGTTACAATTTTAGAAAAAGTGTTCACTGATTATGATGAAAATGCAACTATAAAAAACTTTTCTATAAAGAGGTTTTTTTTTATTTTAAAGTTTGGCACTTTTAACTCCTTCTGGATTAAATACAGAATGTAAATTTTTATTTTAATTAGTTAATTGTATAAAATTTTCCAGGTATCTTTTATCTTGTGTAATATTTAAGATGTTGTTTTGTTTAGATTGTCTTACTCCTTGAAGGCTGTATAACCGAGGCCCTAGAGTTTTTGTACCAATAAAAAGAAGTTATGTACTCACCATGACGTTCCATGTTTGTTGTTCAGTATCTCGCCTTCATTTTACTGGTTGGGTTTGGAACAGAGCATCAGTTTTGACTCGGCCTTATACTAAAGCTTGAGAGCTCTTTACTGGCTCGAGGCTGCACTCTATCCAATGAAGCCTAGCAGCAGATACCCAGCTCTCGTTTGGTAAGCTAACACTAGACTGACATGAGATTTGTGTAATTTAGAAATAAAATAACGCACAAATATACTGAACTATATACACATATGTACAACAAAAGGCAGAAATCTTAAAGGGCCCCAGAACAAGAAAGGGGAACAAGATATTGGGCCAAAAGACCCCTCCAAATCATCCAGGAAGGAGGGAGGGAGGGACTCAAGAATGAAGGCGAGATACTGGACAACAAACATGGAATGTTATGTTGAGTACATAACTTCTTTATGTTATGTTGTTCCAGCTCGCCTTAATTTTGCTGGTTGGGACAGCATCCCCAGCACCTAATTTTTCTTGGGTGGCTCAAGGGAATAAACTCTTCAGAACAGTGGAACCAAAGGAAGCCCTATTCCGGGAGGCCACATCTACTCTGCAATGAGTAATAAAGGTATGAGGGTTAACCCATGTGGCTACAGCACAAATTGAATCCAAAGGTAGTCTGGCTTGAAAAGCAACGGAGGTAGACACAGCTCTAGCAATGTCTCCTCGAATTTTACTTGGAAGGTGTTTATGTTGAGAACTATAAGGATAGGTGATTGTGTTTGTAAGCCATTTAGACAATGTAACCTTAGAAACAAACTGCTTTTCTGTTTTCCACAAAGGATACAAACAGCTGGTCAGATTTCCTGAAATCCTTTGTACTATGCATGTCCAGCAGATGGAGTTTATATTCTGCCTTGTTGCCATAATTTGGGAAAAATACTGGTAATTCAATGAATTGATTTAGATTGGCTTCAGAACACACCTTGGGTAAGAAGAAGGGATTTGTTCTTAGGGAGACTCTCTTTGTGGAAGACCAAGTAAAGAGGACGAATAGACAGAGCTTGTAATTCAGAAACTCTTCTAGCTGAAGTAATGGATATTAGAAAAAGTCTTCCAAGAATTTTAAGGGACAAGAAGAAGCTGTTTCAAAGGGAGGCAATATCAGGGACGCTAATACCAAATTTAGATCGCACGGTGATGCAGGTTCTTTTATAGGAGGCCTTAGGAGGAATGTGCCCCTCAGAAAAGCTTTACACAATCTGTGAGACATATTTGAACCCTTGATGCCTATGTGAAAATTAGAAATAGTAGCCAGGTGAACCTCAACAGTAGCAGCTGCCGCCCCTTGATTAAAAATTTCGATCAGGAATTCCAGGATGGATGAAATGGGAGCTACGAGAGGGTCCAACTGTTTTTTTGTTCGTCCAAAAAGAAAATCTCTTCCACTTACTCGCATAAAGTTTTCTTGTAGAGCTTTTGTGCGCAGACACCAAAATAGGTCTCACTGCTAGGGATAATTCTGGAAGCCCAGCTAAGACTGGGAGTGGTGTAACCAAGCTGCGAGTTGGAGAGTTTGGATGGAGAGACCCGGACTGATGAGTCAAGAGATCCGGCACTGGGTCCAGGATCCAAGGATCCTCCTGGAGATGAGGCCATAGGAAGAGGAACCATATCTGACAAGGCCAGTAAGGAGCAATGAGAATTATCTTGCGACTCAACAATTTTGCTTTCTGGATTACCTTCAATATCAGGGGAAAAAGTGGAAAAACAGAAGTCCCGAAGGCCAATCGTGAACAAGTGCATCCCTGGGTGACTCCCCAGGTGTGGGGATTAGGGCAAAAAAAGCTGCTGCATTTGACATTGATAGACGTGGCAAAAAGTTTGCAGCATGGCTGACCCCATTTGTGAAAAATTTTGTTCGCAACTTCCCGTTTCAGGGATCACTTGTGTGGCATTAAGATTGCCCTGCTCATCTTGTCCGCTATCACATTGTAATTCCCCAGAATATGCATCGCAATGAGAAAGCATTGAGAAAACACTGCCCCACTGCCAAACTCTCTGGGCCTTGCGACATAAGGGGTAGGATCTGGTTCCACCCTGTTTGTTGATGTACCATACCACAGACAGTCTGATTGAATTGCAACTTTCCCCGAAGGAATAGAGTTTTGGAATGCCTGCAATGCCATAAGCACTGCTCATCTCCAGGACATTGATGTGCAGATGGTATTCGTGATTCTGCCAAGTCCCTTGGACAGTTTGTCTGAGATAATGCCGCCCCCCCCCCCCTCCAATCTGGGAAGCATCCGTGGTCACAGTCACTACTGGTTGGGGAAGAACAAATGGTCTGCCTAATGTCACCTGTGTAGACTGGATCCACCAATGAAGATCTTTTTTGCATGTGTTGGTTATCACAATTTTGTGGGACATGGGAAACTCCTGCATGGACCATTGAGTGAAGAGAAGCCATTGTAGTATTCTCATGTGTAGACAGGCCAAGGGAACCAAGGTTATTGCTGCTGCCATTGAACCCAGAACCTTGAGCACAAACCTGACTTGTACTTTCTTTTTCCTCAACACGGCTGATACCTGATGGCGTAATGTTAGGACTCTTTCTGCAGGCAGTTTTGCTACCCTGATTTTTTAATTTAAATCTGCTCCTATTAAAGTTAATAAATTGAGAAGGTAACAAGGAAGATTTTTCAAAAATGAATGTAATGCCTAACTCTGAGCAGAGATGAAGTGTAGTGTACCTTGTCCTGATTAGTAGATGCTCGGTGGTGGCAGTCAGGAGCCAGTCGTCTAAGTATGGAAACACCTGGAATCCTAGACGTTTCAGGTGAGCTGTGACCACTGCCATACATTTGAACACCCTGGGAGGTGTGGTGAGACCATAAGGCAGGGCTCTGACTTGGTAATGACTGCTTCCCAGCTGGAAGCGTAGACATTTCCTGGAGCGCCTGTTCATTTTGACGTGATCGTACGCATCCTGGAGATCTATCAACCACATCCAATTGTCCTTTCCCAGAAAGGGAAGTATGAACTGCAGTGTTACCATCCCAAATTTCTCCTTCTTTACTGACTTAAATAGTGTGCTGAGGTCCAATGTTGGTCTCCAGTCCCCGGTCTTCTTTGGTACTAAAGAATCTGGAGTAACTTACGGATCCTGATTGGTCTGTGGGGACTTTTTGGATAGCCCTTTTTTCTAGCAACCTTTGGACATCTAGGGTTACTTGATCCCTCTGACTGGGTGGTATGTCTAAGATGGATTTTTGTGGATTGGGTGGGTGAGAGAATTGAATGATGCATTCCCTGGATATGATCAACTGCACCCATCTGTCTTTGGTGATGTCTTGCCAGGCTTCTGGGTACAGTGATAGTCTCCCCAGACTGCCTCCAGAGGTGGACAGGCGGGCCTCCTTTCAGGAGCAGTGGAAGGGCCTACCAGAGAACGGATCTCTGTCGCCCTGGTTCTGCGGACCCCCCTCTGCCATGAGGACGTTATCTTCCATTATTTCCCCCTCTGCCTTTGGGGGAAAATTCACCATGTGCATCAGACAAAGCTCCTTGTGATTTGCAGAACCACATCTTTCCATTCTTCTAACCTTTGCGGTAAGGTCTTGTAGGGGCAGAAAAACGCACTCCCACAGCAGATAGAGTTTTGCCGTCCTGTTCTCACCTGCTCAGAGTTTCTTTAACTTTTGGCCCGAACAAGGACGAGCTCTCAAGAGGGGTGTTTGTAAAGGAAGACTTAAAGGTTTCCTCAGAGCACTTCCTGTACCTGCTGCCCTACTCGCACCATCAGCCGCATATGAAATCAGGCGCATGGAGGAGTATGTCATGGAGGTTAAGGTTGCAAGTTGAGTCATTACTGTCTCTGGGAGAGCCTCAGCTGTAGCACCTTGGAGGAACTTTCCTAGCTCCTTGAGGAGATCGCTCTGAAGTCTCATGAAATGTGAAAGATAATTCAGCGACCTCAGAGTAAACGCCGCCGAGGAAAACGTATGCTTCCCATATCTGTCCATCGTTCAAGATTATTTATTCGGTGGATGGACAGGTGAAGTTTCAGCTAATTCCTTCTTGGTGGCCGCTGCCACCACCATAGCATCTACTGGAACACCTTCTGTAAGAAACTGCTTGTCCTCGGGGGCAGTGATAAACTTATTAGGCTTCCTCTGGACAGCCCCACGCCTTTCAACTGACTACACCCAGTAGTTTGTCAAAAAGCAGACACCCCCAAGAGGTGGAGGGTCGACAGCCAAATGCTTCTAGGTAAACAGACTCATCTCCAGAAGGGGATAGGGACTTCCATTCACCCTGCTGTTTAAGGATCTCCAGGATGTCTGAAAATGAGACATCCTCACAGGGTGAGCGTGGGGACCCTTCTGAATCGTCTTAAGTCTGTATCTGATGTGAAAGACTAGGGGGAGTCTATATGTTTCCTCTTGCCTGTATGCTTCCAAGAGATCTCAGAATGATGCTCTGGGGAGGTCTCGGATGAAGGAGTCTCCCCTAAGTGGGTAACCTAAGCATGGGCTCTCTGCGCCTGGGCTGGAGCGGTGGAGTGGAGGTTGACACTGGCCCCTTTGGGGTAAGTGTTTCTGGAGACGGGGGTGGAGCAGACTCAGGGGAAAGCATGCTCCTCCTCACCTCGAAGGCACCTCGATCCTGGTTCAAGATAGTGTCTGGTTCCAAAGAACCCGGAGATCTCCCTCGCACCACAGATGAGGGCTCAGATGCCGATGGTGGTGCCGAATTTACCTGCGCCAAAGCTCCGAGTGGGAGGACCAGGTCCGACAAGGGTCCGAGCAAAACCACCCCCCTGTGCTGACAAGTGAGTGGCGGCTCCCAGATCCTTCAACAGAAGCAATCGGAGCAGAAGTCGGTACTGAAACACCAAATGTGGTTCTCAGAATCGATGGTTCCACTACTATGACCTCCAGAAGTGGATCGAGTCAGAGGAGGAACAGCTGGTAAATGAGAAATGGGATTCGGCTTCACATCCTTTTGGGCTGGGCAGAATTTCTGCTAGGGCCGGTGTCTTAAGTAACCTCCGTACCACTCACTCCACATCATCATCCGATAGACTCCTGGATGATTTGGCGGAGCACACCGAGGACTTGTGGCTACAAGTCACAGACTGCAGTAAAGGGGATTGAGGCACACAGTGCAAGGCTCCAGGGACAGTGACCAATCCCTTTTCTTTCTCTTGGACGGTTCCGAAGAAGCTGGTGGAACCGAAGATTTGTCCGTCTCAGATCCGACAATCTTCAGGTCTGAGACAACAATACATGAAGTCAACTGCTTTGCCGGCTCAGAAACCGGAGCCGACAGTGATTTGAAAGTTGAAGACTGCTGAAGAGCTTTGTTCCAAGGGTCCCTTAAGAAGACCTCTGTTAAGTTTGTTCTTGCGATCCTGCAGGACTCTTGCACTAAATCCATGACAAATGGAACAAGAGTCCTGCAGGTGCACTGCCCCTAAACAAACACAGCTGGTATGTCCATCTGTGATGGACATCTGTGTACAGGAGTTGCATTTCTTGAAACCTGAATATTTTTCTTTAGACATAATGCTGAAAAAACATCAACTACAACAGTATACAGAAGGAAAAAAAAAAAAATATATATATATATATATATATATTTTTTTTTTTTTTAAATAGGGAAGAAAAAGGTTTGAGGAGAGTTCTGATAGAAAAGGGGATGAACTCCTCAACCAGAGAGATGCCTCTTACTTAAATGACGCTCTCAAACAATAACAAGGAGAATCCCTCTAAGCAGGCTATAGGAAACAAAGCAAGACAAACAGTTCCCCGATCCTCTAACTTAAATGGAAAGGGGAAGCACGAGAAAAAACAACATAGGCCTACAAGTAGAGAAAACAAACGACGGCCACAAAGAAGAAAATCAAAATACAATAAATGGAGTATTTAGGTATAGCAAACACTAAAAAGGACTTTAAGTAACTTTAAATAAGTTTAAATAACTTTTTGAAAATAAGGTCTTGAAAACCAGTTTAAGTAATAAATTTTACTCAGCCTGAGTCAGCAGAGAGGGATCCCAAAGCTTCAAGCGGCAAACAAGATCTGGGTATCTGCCACTAGGCTTCATGGGATAGAGTGCATCCTCGAGCCAGTAAAACACTCTCAAGCTTTAGTGTAAGGCCGAGTTGGAACCAATGCTCAGTTCTGAACCCAACCAGCAAAATGAAGACGAGATGGGACAACATAACATTTATCTAGTTCTTTGGATTAGCTAGTTTCCTTGGTAGTTTGCTATTTGCTTGTTTGCCTGCTCTTGTGGTTTGCTACAACCAAATAAAATGCATTGAAATCCATCTCTATCTTTGCACAATCAAGGGGATGGCAGGCGGATGCTGCCAATGAAGCAGTGAGGAATTCAAACATCTACTCTTACAGGTTGTGATGCTCTTGCACTGGCCCAGTAATCAAGGAGCCTCAATACTCACCATTGGCAACAGTGAGGGATGTACACACTGGGAGGATGACAAGTACACACTAAAGTGCAATTTCCCTTAAGAGCACACAGAGATCACAGTCAGTCTGGGCCTAGTTTCTCCCTCTCTCTCCAGATCCCCAGTAAGACTTCCCACTGGCACAGCTATAGGGTTGAGATCTCAGCCGAGTGGTCAAGCCAAAACCTCCAGCACCCTCTCTGTCCAACCAGTGCTTTGTGTCCCTGCCCAAGTAGCTGACACACACACTTTGGGTTTGGATTTGAATACAAATGCGCACACACACCTGGGAAAGGCTGGCACAGGTTTACTAGCTATGCCCAGACTATAAGGTAGTTATCACTGCCACCATCCAACTCTATCAGCTACTCCAAGGCCCTTAACTAAAGGGTGTCCAAACTTGCTGTGTAATGTTATTAGTAATCCAAATGACAGTCTATGAGCAAGGCTATTTAGGAGTGGCCTGTACAGTGTCTCCAAATACATATGTCAGTACCCTAAGAGCTTAAATATCTCTCAAAAATATCAGCCACAAAGATAGGTTTAACCATATTTAATAATAAAAGAACTACACAGCTCAGAATCACATTAACTATTTTAAAACACTGCAGCACAGTCTCAAATAAATACAGAAAACATCTAATCTTTACTATATTCCTATCTATATCTAAGAGATACTATGCCCTAAATAACTTACTTACAGAGCAAGGAAAATGTAGATGAGTGGATGTTCTTGCTATGTCCAAGACAAAACGCAAAATGCAGTCCTCTCTCTCACACACACACAGTTCTTAAATCAATATCAAATATTACTGCTGGGTTAGCTTGGATGGCATCACTTTTTGTCACCTGACTTTAGTTCCCAAGCTAAACTAGAAACTAACATCTCTTAAAATAAATATCCTCTCAGATGTGCAGCTGCTAGGAAGTCAGAGCAATAAAACAATTAACATTTTACACGTAGTAATTACTCCTCTCCAGGACAATAAAATAACTTCTTGCTCTAGACATCCGGTCTTTTTGCTGCATTGAAATAGCACACCGCGAAGCACTTAATTTCAACTTATTTTCTTGAAGTTTCGTAAATTAATCTTCTATGTTCCGACAGGGTATACTCTGGTTACATTTGAAGTTCAGTACATAAGATATAGTTATATATAAATCATACCAATATTCACAAATGACAGAAATATTTGCAAAGTTCCAGATAGCTGGGCTGGCAGTGTCACACAGGCAAGAAGGACTTATGCAACAGCAGTATGTACATTATTCCCACTGCCTCAGTGGCATTTTAGGTAGGTTCCCAAAGCTTATCCCACCTCTGAGGTGGAAGGCTAAGGATCCAGGAGCCCCTGGAGAAAGGTACTTGCAAAGCCTCCACTGGAATCCAGTTTGTAGTGTTTTGTTTTGACAGGTTGCTGTCTCTAGAATGCTTCTAGAGTCCACACTTTTCCAAATGCCACTTAAGAGGATAAGGCTGTAATCAAGTGAACCTTAACCTTGCCTGAAAGTTATTTATCTTGGTGGAATTAACAATCAGCAGAGGACAACTAACATGCAATAGTTTGCTTAGAGACTGGCTGACCATTCTTAGCCTCTGTATGAGAGACAACCAGTTGTTTAAAATCCCTAAAGGGCTTTGTTCTGTCATGGTAGTACCTCAGCTGCCTGTGCACATTAAAGGTATGAAGAACCTTTTCTCCCTTATTTTTTGGATCAGGATAGATTAGTGACTTGATTCAAGGTAAACTCAGCAACAACTTTAGGCATGAATGATGGATTAGTGCATTAAAAAAAAGCACAGGGTTATGCTAAACATCTTTATTAAATTATCACTTATGACATAGGCAATCACACATTTATATAAATGAAAAACCACACTGAGATAATTTTATTTGCAAATATTATACATCACTTATAATCTATCCAGTCACTGTCAAACATTATATAGCTCTTTCAAATCCTGCCTTCATTTTAAACCTCATTCTTTGTCTGCATGTATTATTCCCACAATTTCCATTTTTTTCTAAGTAATTTGCTCCTACCCTTTTCTAACGATCTCATTTCTAGTTGTTTCAAAAGTTATGTACTCACCATAATGTTCCATTGGTGTTGTCTAACTTAATTCTTCAATAAATGCATTCGGATCTGATCCTCTAATCAGACTCTGCCATTATTTTCAGCTCATGGCCAGTAACAAACTCTCAAGCTCCTCCCTTACCCATAATGCTCTATCCCCAAACATACTTCAGATCTTGTTTGCTGGCTAATAACAAAGGAAAATATTAGCAGCATATTAACAGAAATATGTACCTTAGGCTCAGCATAAGGAACAGCGGTTCCATTATAAGATCTCCTTCTTCCTGAAGTCATTTAGTGCAAAGGTAGGGAGCTGGTGGGAGAGGAGTTGAGGAAGAATGAAAATGGACAACACAGATGAAATGTTATGATGAGTACATAACTTCTTCATCTGATGTTGTCAATTTTCATTCATTCCTCAGCAACTAGGACAGAGTCCCCAGCTACCTGAAATCCCGGGAAGACTCTAAGGAAGGATATTCCTAAACACAGCTGAGCCAAAGGCTGCTCCTTCCCACTGAGACCAGATCCAGTTTGTAATGAGTAATATAGGTATGAGGATTAGCCCAAGTAGCGGCTGCACGTATATTGTCAATAGATGCTCTGGCAAAAAATACTGAAGAAGTTGCCATGGACCAGATTGAATGGGCTCTCAAAAGAAAAGTCTAATTTGTTATAGACAAAGGATATACAATCTAAGCCACTTGACTAAGGTAACCTTTTTGAATGGCTTGCCCAATTCAGAATCCACAAATGAAGCAAATAACGGAGGTCTTGCAAATATTTTTTTATTCTATTTAAGTAAAAACAAATGTCTGTGAATGCTGAGTAAATGTAACATAGTCACCTTTGTTTGTAAAATTTGAAAGAAAACTGTCAAATTAAACTGGTTGATGTTTGATTCTGACACCACCTTAGGAAGGAAAGTGGGACTGGTCTGTAAAGCCACTTTATCCTTATGAAATACTACGCAAGGAGGTTTTTATAAGACGACGTTTGAAGTTCTGAAAGCCTTCTAGCAAAACTGATGGTTACCAAAAACAGTTTTCCAGGTCAGAAATTTTAACTCGCATTTAGCCGCTGGTTTGAAAGGTGAATGAATCAAGGATTGTAATACCTAATTTAAATCCCATGGTGGGGTGGATCTTTATAATTGGGTTTCAAAAGAGGAGTACCAAGACCTTACAAAGTTTAGAGGAATGAAAGGAGGAGTTTTCAACCCCAATGTGAAAATTAGAAATAGTGACTAGTTAACGAATAGTTGAGGAACTGGCTCCTTCGTTGAAAATTGTTTCTGTTGTGCCTAAAAAACAAATCTCTTCCATTTACTTTTATAAAGCTTCCTTGTAGAAGCTTTGCTGGAAGACAAAGGTGCATGACGAACAGGAGAGGACAGTGTATGTTGTCTGTTGTCAATGGAAGTGGAGAAACCATGCAGTCAAGTCTTAGGTTTGAGATATCCGGATGAATCATGCCTGATGGGTAAGACAAAAGGTCAGAAAGTACAGTTGTGTACACTTACCATAAATGTAGATGTTAGAGTGCATTCACTCTTGCAGTCATTACATTTGGGTTATCTGCTTGCAGCAGCCCTCAGTCGGCCTGATTATCAAATGTCTTGGGTCCTGCGTAGGTTGCTGTCTCATCTTCCACGACATCAGGTAGTCAGGGGTATAAAGCATGCAGCCAATGCCATTACATCAGTTTTTCTTGCCCCAGATGTCAGGTGCCCCCCTAATGGGAAGCAATAAAATATACATAAATATATATATATATATATATATATATATATATATATACACACACACACACACACACACACACACACACACACACACACACACACACACACACACACACAATGTTATACCGCCAACAAAAAAGCAAATACACTAAAAGGCTTTTAAGCATGGTAAAAGAGAATAGAGGTATAGCCAAAAGAAGTCAGGGGGCTGGAGGAAGGGTAACACAACTGCACTATGTTCTTCGTGATTCACTGTTGCAGTCATCACAATTGGGTAGATTCCCAAAGCTAAAAATGGGAGGAGGAATTTAGATAGCATTAGGACCAGCTATAAGGCCCTGCAAGACTGCAGTGGCAAAGCCAGCTCTGGATTTAGAGAAAATTGGCAAATTGTAATGCTTGGTGAAAATATGTACAGAACTCCAGGTAGCAGCTTCTAGGATGTCCCTGGTAGGGACACCTCTGAGAAAGGCTGTAGAGGTAGATGCAGCCCTGGTTGAATGTGGTCTAATCCCTTGTGGAATAGGTTTTTCATGGTGCTTATAACATAAATGAATGCAATGGCTTATCCATTTAGAAATGGTTTGCTTTGAAATAGCCTTCCCCTCTGCAGCAAATGCCACCAGCAGTTGTTCATAGGTTCATACTAGGCTATCTGCCCTAGGGCATTTATAAGCCTAGCCAGAGTGTGTTTGGCTTTCGCCACCCATTTTAAATGAATTTTGCTATGCCCTTTTTTGAGGTTAGTATACTGTGCCTCTGTCTAACAGCGACACAGAAGTGATACCCGGGGTAAACCTACCATCTCCCATCCACTCATCAAGATTCCTCTTGAAGAGAGTCAATGAGGGACTCTGCCTAACCTGGACTGGGATTTTATTCCAGAGTGAAGGGAGCCTCTGGGTTAAGAATCTGTCCCTCCAGCATGTCCTATTTATTTCAGTGCTGAGGTTCAAGTCTCTCGAGCACGTAGCTCGATGGGATTTGGATTTTCTGAGGTGCAGCATGTCCATTAATTCCGCGTTGGACATGGCTTTATATGTCAGGCACCACAGATCGCCTCTGAGCAGGCGGTATACCACTGAGTAGAGCTGGAGTTTCTTTAACCGGGCAGCATATGGCATCTGTTTGACCCTTTGATCCTCTTGGTGAGGTACTTTTGGGGTCTTTCCAGTTGCTGCAGGTGTCTGGTAAGGTACATCCCAAAAGGGGCACTGTACTCAATTATGGGCCTGATGAGGGATGAGTAAAGAGGCACGATGACCTCCCCTGATCTAGATGTGAATCCCTTCATGATTAGGTGGGCTATATAAAATGTTTTTCTAACCACTTTGGCCACGTAGTTGTCAAATGAGAGATTGCTATCAACTTGGGTCCCCAGGTCCCTAATTACTGCTTCCGTACTTAATGGATTACCATCTATGTGGCAATTTGTGGGCACTTTGTTTTTGCCAAAGGGAATGACTATACACTTTTTGGCATTTAGCTTGAGGCCATGGCTCTGGCACCAGTTGTCTGTTTCTATGAGGCCCTTTTAGAGGATGCTTGTGTCGGCCAGAGAGTCGATTATGGCGTCCAGTCTGCAGTCATCTGCGAACTTGGTCAGCCACAGTCCTTCCATGTTAGCCTGTACCTCCGAGAAATATATACCGAACAAGAGAGGTCCCAGGACTGAGCCTTGTGGGATGCCACTTGTAACTGGTTTGGAGTCTGACATGGCTCCAGCAATTCTAACCATGTGGGTTCTGTCCTTGAGCCAGTTTGCAACCCATCTAGTGACATAGGGGTTTATATTTAAGCTGGTGAGCTTATCTATAATGCCAGAGTGTGGTATTGTATCAAAGGCTTTTGCAAGGTCCAGGTAGGCTGTGTGGACCACCTTCCCCTCGTCAATGGCCTTGGTGACTGTTTCAAAGAAATCGACAAGGTTTAAGAGGCAGGATCTGCCCTTAAAGCCGAACTGGGTATCAGATTTCCTTTGAGGTTTAGTCCTAAGTAAAATCTTAGTTGTCTGTGCACATCTAAGGAGTGCAGTATCCGTTCCCCTTTGTTCTGTGGATTAGAAAAGAAGATTGGCAAATGAATGGACTGATTAAGAGCCACACTGGATACTAACTTGGGCATGAAGGAGGAATTGGTCCTGAGGACACCTTGTCTGCATGAAAGATGATGAAAGGCTCCACTGCCATAAGGGCCTGTAATTCAGATACCCATCTTGCTGAAGTGATTGCTAAAAGGAAGGCTGTTTTCCAAGAAAGGAATTTTAACTCTGCACTTGCAGATGACTCAAAAAGAGGAAGAGTGAGTTTTTCCAATACAAAGTTAAGGTTCCAGGCTGGAGTTGGGGCTCTCCTGGATGGTCTTAAGTTTTTGGCCCCTCTGAGGAACTGCTTGAGCAGTGGATGAGAGAAGAGGGGTGGTTCTGTGTTGTAATGAGCTGAAATTGCTCAGCCATGAATTTTGATGGATGAAAAAGAAAGGCCCTTGTGAAGCATCTCAGTTAAATATTGAAGAATCTGAGGTAAACTGGGTGCTGCTGTGTCCATCCCTTGAGTTTGGATCCAGGCACAGAATCTTCCATTTTTCAGCATAAGATTTTCTAGTACTAGGCCTCCTTGCCTCCAAAATGACATCCAACACTTGTTTACTGAGGGATGATAATGGGGTAATTAGCCAGGCCTCCAGGTTCAGGGTTTGAAGCAGAGGGTGCAGGATCTGGCTCTCCTGCTGAGACAAGATGGTAGGGGTCTGAGGCAGGTGCCATGGAGCCAGCAGTGACACTGCGCAAGAGGGGGTACCACCAGTGTTGGCTTGGCCAGTCTGGTGCAATCAGTATCGTCCTTGGTTTGTCCTGTTTGATCTTTAGTAGTACTTTGGAGAGGTGAGGCAGAGGAGGAAAGGCATAAAACGATAGATTTTTCCAGCTGAAGGGCAGAGCATCTACTTTCCAAGCTTGTTTGTGAGAAGTCCTTGTGCAGAATTTGTCCAATTGATGGTTCTGGGGGGAGGCAAACAGGTCTATATCTGGGCTCCCCCATTTGTTTATCAACATGTTGAAAGTCTTTGGTTCCAGTTTCCACTCGTGTGGGTCCATGAGATTTCTGCTTAGTTCGTTTGCCAATGTATTTAGTTTTCCTGGCAGGAATTGAGCTGTAGATGCACTTGGTAGCTCAAGGCTGTGTTCCACAGAGCAATCGCTAGTCTGCAGAGGGGATATGAATGGGTACCCCCTGCTTGTTTATGTACTACTTAACAGTGGTGTTGTCCTTCTTTACCATTAATTATCCTGGAAGAATGTGGTCCTTGAAGGCTGTCAGACCATTCTGTACAGATAACATTTCTTTTTGATTGACATGCAGGTGCATTTGACTTTGGTTCCATTTGCCCTAAATGCACTTACCTGTCAGGTGAGCCCCTCATGCATAGTCTGATGCGTCTGTTACGGTTTGGGCGGCAGGGGGTAGAGTGAATGGTAGTCCTTTGCTTTGGTGGCAGGCCTCCGCCCACCAAAGGAACTCTAACTGTAGGCGAGGAATGATAGAAATCACTGCTTCTAGATCCTGAGAATGTTGACACCATAGGCTTTTTAGATACTATTGTAGTTTCCTCATATGCAGTCTTGCATATGGAATTAGTAGAATGCAGGAGGCCATGAACCCCAAGGCTTGCAGTATTTGCCTTGCAGATAGCAGGGTTTTTGTGGCCATTAGTTTGAAGTAAGTTGTCAAATGAATTTGTTTCTCTGGCATGAGGAAAGCCATCTGGGAAGTTGTGTTTAAGCTTGCTCCCAGGAATATGATTTGCTGACCGGGTACAATATGCGATTTCTTTTAGTTTATGGTGTACCCCAGACAAGTTAGCACCTTTTATACATATGCCAGATGATTCAAAAGTATGTCCTGGCTTTCTGCCTGAATTAGACAATCGCCAAGATATGGGTATATTTGAATATTTCCTTGCCTGCAAAATGCAACGACTGGAACTAGGCACTTTGTGAATACCCTGGGCACAGTAGTTAAGCCAAAGGGCAGTGCAGAGAACTGATGGTGCATGCAAGCCTGCTTTGAAGCATAGGTATCTTCTGCAAGACTCCCTGATTGGGATGTGCAGGTAGACTTCCTTTAAATCCAGTGCTGCCAACCAGGCATCATTGCCTAGTACAGAAGAGTTAACATCTTGAATTTTGGAATCAACAAAAAGGTGTTTAGGATAGAAAGGCCCAGGATAAGAAGCCATGAGTTGTGTTTTCTGGGTACCAGGAAAAGTCTTGAGTAGAAACCTTGTCCCTTTTCCTCTTCTGGTACAGCTTGAATAGCCTTTAAGCTTAAGAGAGTACTTGCTTTTGAGCCTCTGTCCACTGATTTGGGGGTAGATCTGGCCAACGGTTTGGGGTTGGTAACGTGTGGCAGTGAAATATGTATCCTTGGGAAACTATACTTGAAACCCATTTATCCTGGGTAATGAGTTCCCAGTTTTTTGCCTGCAGAGCAATCTTTCCCCCTAAAGGAGCAGTCAGTTGAAAAGTGCTTGGAAGTTTTAAAGTTAAGTCATTGAGACAACTTACCATAGGGGGGAGTCTTACTACTCCGTGATTTGGAAGTGGGAGCCCCCCACTGCTTAGTCCTGTGCGTACCCTGGAACTGAAGCCTGGGTGTTCTGCTGGATCTGGGTTTGGACTAAGAAGGCCTGGAAGAGGCAGGAAAGGACCAATTCTTAAAGGGCCAATGCCTACAAATCTTGGAGGCTGCACTTGTAGGAAATCTTTAACAGTTTGCATAGATTTACCTTTTTCCTCCATCTTTTTAAGAACTTCTGCTTTGTTGCCAAACAGGCGGTCCTGATTTAAGGGAGCATCCAGCAATTTAGTTTTAACATGATCTGGCAAAGATTGCTTCTTAAGCCAAGCATGCCTTCTAAGTACAGACCCAGTGACAGTAGCCCTGCAAGATGCCTCTAGTGAATCAAAACCACATTGCAAAGTATGCTTTCCAACCTGTTCACCAGTATGCATTAAATCCTGTAAATCCTTATTTTCAGCACAGTCAGGAATCAATGTCATCTTCTGTTTAAGCAATTCAATAATATGCTGCTGACATTAACATATGAAACTGGCAATTTAAGGCCCTGATGGCCAAGGTTGCAGAGGTGTATACCTTCCTACCCCATCTATCCAGAGCCCTGGAATCTCTATCAGAGGGGGTAGGATTTTTTGGCAGTAGTAGCCTTCATGCCCTTGGATCCTTGTGAAATGGTCTCAGGATCCACAGCAGGATTTTTAAACAGGAACTTGTGAGAGTCAGGAACCCTGTAATATCTATCAGGTTTTCTGGGAGCAGGAGGTAGAGTCAGGGGCCAAGCTAGATTCCGAAAAGGCATTATCAACAGTGTCTAGCACAGGAGGAATATCTAAAGGCCTGTGTTGGGGCAGGAATAAGAAATCCCTAAGCCTCTCTTTAGAATCAGAGTAATCCTGGCTTTCCCAGCGAAAATGCTCCCTAAGAGGATGCAAAGTTTCACCAAAAGAAAAATCCTCTGGGGGAGAAGCAGAGGGAATAGAGTCCTCTGCATCAGAATCCTCATAGGTAGATAAAGGTAAATCCTGGTCATCAGAGGAAACAATTTTCAGAATCCTGGTCAGAAGTATCATAAGCAAATTCAGTCCTAGGTCTCTTAGAGGGTGAAGGTTGGCTTCCACTGATTAAAGTAATAAAGTCTTCAGCCATTCTTATTTGTTTTTTAGGCAAAGAAGACTAACCAGGCGGTCTGGGTGTTGGTTTTCAAGGCATGGTTCAAGTTTTAGGCCTAGAAGAAGATGGCGTTGGTTTAATAAGCAAGCCAGTAGGCCTGAATACACCCTTAGAAGCCGGTGCCTGCACAGCGGCTCCAAGACACATCCAAGGTAGAGACATCTGCAGGTTCCACATTTGAAACATCTCGCAGCATACCGGACTCCGAATGGGACTCAGTAGAAGCCTGCGAATCTGAAGCAGCGGGTATCAGGGGCTACGAAAGTGCCTCACTGAGTACCGGCGAACTGGGGACTAGCTTAGGAGAAGCACCGTCGGCAGTTTTGGACCTAGGCGGCCTGTCTCTGTCTATCTTTGCATTTTTTCGGAATGTCAGTAGTTGGGTGGCTTACCAAAGACCTATCTGGATAACTGAACCAAGTACCAAAATATTTAGAAGTGAAAATATACAGACGATGAATAGTTTGACGTTTAAATAAGGCACAAAATCAACAGCGAGGTACGTCGGGGTCGGGGTCAGGGTCTAGGCAAGGAATAGAGTACGAATGAAAATTTTTATGAGGTATTTGCTTTTCACAAGAAATACAATTAATTTTTACTGACATCGGTTTAGAGCAAGAAAAAGTTTCCCCAACAGGTTACTTAGTTTTAGTTGAAGACTTCGGTTCTGAAACTCGAAAACGAAAATTTCAGGAGTCGACTGACTGGCACTTGCGAACTGCTTCTGCTTCATGCACCGCACGGCAAGAAAGACTGATGTAGTGGCGTCGGCTGCATGCTTTATATCCCAGACTACCTGACGTCATGGAAGATGAGACAGCAACTGACGCAGGACCCAATGCTTTGATAATCAGGCCGAATGAGGGCTACTGCAAGCAGATAACCCAAATGTGATGACTGCAACAGTGAAACACGAAGAACATCTGGATCCAGGCTCCAAGGAGGGTAGATTAAATGAGGCCAAAAGAAGTGGAACCAAATTAGTGGAGGCCAGTAAGGGACAATGAGGATGACTTTGCTCTAACTGGGATGCTTTCTGTAGAAATTTGGGGATTAAGGGAAATGGGGGATAAGAATATAGAAGACCAGGGGCCCAATTGTGCAGGACTGTGTCTCTCTCTGACTCCCCTGGTGGGGGAATTAGGGCAAAATAAGCTGCTGCACATGTTGTTTAGGGGCGATGCAAATAGCTCACAGCATGGCTGGCCCCACTGACGAAAAATCATCTCCGCCACATTCTTGTTAAGAGAACACTCCTGAGGCAGTAGAATGAACCTACTCAACTTGTCCACTATCATATTGATTTCCCCAGAATGTGCACTGCTATCAGAAATTGGTCAGATGAGATTGCCCACTGCCAAACACTGAAAGCTTTTCAAGATAAGGGGCAAGAACTGCTTCTTCCTTGTTTGTTGAAGTACCAAACCATAGACATTTTTGTCTGTCTGAATCACAATGGTCCTAGAAGGGAGAGTCTTGGAAGTCCTGCAACACTAAGAGCACTGCTCCTATTTCCAGGACATCGATATGCAAATTGACCTCTTTGGGTGACCATGTGCCTTGGACTGTAATTCCCAGAAAGTACCCCCCCACACCAAATATGGGATGTGCCCATGTTCATTATGGCATTAAGATGAGAAAGAATGAAGGGATGACTTTGTAGAACTTGATCCGAGTGGATCCAACACCAAAGGAATCTTTTGCAAGCTTGGGTAATTCTTATCTGAGCGGACATGTGCTGATGAAGACTGGACCACTGATTTTCCAACATCCACTAAAGAATTCTCATATGAAATCTTGTCAGTGGATTTAGGATTACAGCCACAGACATTGATCCCAAGGCTTGTAGAATCAATCTGGCTGAGATTGCAGAACTGTGAATTATTTTCCTGACCTGGAAACTGATAGGATGTACTCTTGACAGAGGAAAAGAAGTAGTCATGGATACTATGTTGAAAATGGCTCCTACGAACTCCAATATCTGAGATTGTTCTGAGATTTGTAGTAATTTATGGTTATTCCTAGATAGGAGCAAGTCTGGAGTATCTGGTCTCCAGATCTTAACTGTAGATGCCTGGTTAGGGGGATAATGAGCCAGTCATCCAAGTACAGAAACACACAGACTCCCTGCAGCCTCAAGTCAGCTGCTAAAACTGCCATGCATTTGGTGAACAGCCTGGGGGTTGTGGTGAAGCCAAAGAGCAGTGCTCTGAACTGGTAATAGCAGGCTCCCAGCCAGCAGCGTAAATACCTTCTGGACTGTCTATTTTTATATGATAGTATGCATCCTGAAGGTCTGTCAAGCACATCCAGTCGTCCCTGCACAAAAAGGCCAGAATGGACTGAAACATGACCATCTGGAAAGTACAGTTGTGTACACTTAACATAAATGTAGATGTTTGAGTGTATTCACTGTTGCAGTTATTACATTTGGGTTATCTGCCTGCAGGTAGCCCTCAACAGGCCTGAATACCAGAGTCTTGGATTCCTGCATTGGATGCTGTCTCTTTTTCCATGACGTCAGGTCGTCAGGGGTATAAAATATGCAGCAGACGCCATTACATCAGTTTTTCTTGCCCCAGATGTCAGGTGCCCCCATAATAGGAAGCAATTATATGTTACGTTACATCTCCATCAAAAAGCAAATACCCCAGAAAACTTAAATACACCAAACAAGAAGGAAAGGTAGAGCCAAGAGAAGTCAGGGGGCTGGAGGGGGGGGGGGGGGTAACCAGGACTGCAAAAGTGAATACACTCTAACATCTACATTTATGGCAAGTGTACACAACTGTACTATGTTCTTCGTGTTTCACTGTTGCAGTCATTACATTTGGGTTGATTGCCAAAGCTAAGGAAGGGAGGAGGAAGTCAGAGAGCATTAGGACCAGCTGTTAAGCCCTGCAAGACTGCAGTGGCAAAACCAGCTCTGGACTTAGAAAAAATAGCCATGTGGTAATGCTTGGTGAAGTATGTACAGAGCTCCATTTAGCAGCTTCTAGGATGTCCCTGGTAGGGACTCCTCTGAGGAAGGCTGTAGCGGTAGATGCAGCCCTGGTGGAATGTGATCTTATCCCCTGCGGGGTAGGTATTCCATGGTGCTTATAGCAGAAATTAATGCAATGGGCTATCCATTTAGAAATTGTTTGCTTTGAAATGGCCTTCCCCTCTGCCCCTGCAGCAAAACCAACTAGCAGCTGTTCAGATTTTCTGAGAGGCTTAGTCCTATCCAAATAAAATCTAAGTTGTCTGTGCACGTCCAGAGAGTGCAGTATTAGTTCACCTTTGTTTTGTGGATTCGGGAAAAAGGTAGCCAAATGAATGGACTGATTTAGGGCCACACTAGACACCACCTTGGGCATAAAGGAAGGATTGGTCCTGAGGGAAACCCTGTCTGCATGGAAGATAATGAAGGGCTCCACTGCCATGAGGGCCTGTAATTCAGACACTCTTCCTGCTGAAGTGATGGCTAGAAGGATGACTGTTTTCCAAGAAAGGAATTTAAACTCTGCAGTTGCAGCTGGTTTAAATGGAGGGAGAGTGAGCTTTTCCAATACAAAGTTAAGGTCCCAGGCTGGAGTAGGGGCTCACCTGGGGGGGTCTTAAATTTTTGGCCCCTCTGATGAATTGCTTTAGCAGGGGGTGAGAGAAGAGGGGTGGGTTAAGTATTATAATGTGCTGGAATGGCAGCGGCATGAATTTTAATTGACGAGAAGGATAGGCCTTTGTGGAGCTTTTCTGTTAAGTACTGAAGAATACGACGTAAGCTGGGCATTGTTGTGCCCATCCCCTGAATCTGGCTCCAGAAACAGTATCTTTTCCACTTTTCAGCATACAATTTTCTAGTACTAGACCTCCTTGCTTCCAGAATGACATCTAGCTCCTGCTTACTGAGGGATACTATTTGGGAGCTCAAGGAATTAGCCAGGGTGCAAGGTTCAGGGATTGAAGCTGAGGGTGCAGAATCTGGCACGCCTGCTGGGACAGCAGGAATGGTGTCTGAGGTAGGTGCCATGGTTCCAGCAGTATCATACTGCGCAAGAGGGGGTACCAATGCTGGTGTGGCCAGAGTGGTGCAATCAGTATTGTCCTTGGCTTGTCCCATTTGATCTTTAGCAGAACCTTCGAGAGGAGAGGCAGAGGGGGAAAGGCATAAACAGAGAGACTTTCCCAGATAAGGGACAGGGAAACCAGTTTCCAAGCTTGACTGTGGGGAGTCCTTGTGCAGAAGTTGTCCAATTGGTAGTTTTGAGGGGAAGGCAAACAGGTCCATCTCTGGAGTCCCCCATTTGTTCCTCAAGAGGTTGAATATTTTTGGTTCCAGTTTCCATTCGTGTGGGTCGATAAGATTTCTGCTTAAGTCGTCTGCCAGTGAACTTGGCTTGCCTGGCAGGAACTGAGCTTGTAGGTGCACTTGGCACCGCACGGCTGTATTCCACAGAGCCATGGCTAGTCTGCAGAGAGGGTATGAGTGGGCTCCCCCCTGCTTGTTTATGTACCACATAACTGTGGTGTTATCTGTCTTTACCAATAATTGTCCTGGAAGGATGTGGTCTTTGAAGGCTGTCAGGGAATTCTGTACAGCTAACATTTCTTTTTGGTTGATATGCAGGTGCATCTGACTCTGGTTCCATTTGCCCTGAATGCACTGCCCTGCCAAGTGAGCCCCCCATGCATAGTCTGATGCGTCTGTTGTTAGTGTTTGGGTGGCAGGGAATAGAGTGAAAGGGGGCCCCTTGTTGTGGTAGCAAGCCTCTGCCCACCAAAGGAACTCTTTCTTTATACAAGGAATGATAAAAGTCATTTATTCCAGGTCCTGAGAATGTTGGCTCTATAGATTTTTTAGATACCATTGTAGTTTCCTCATATGCAGTCTTGCAGATGGAATTAGTAGAATGCAAGAGGCCAAGAACCCCAGGACTTGCAGAATTTTCCTTGCAGATAGCTGGGTCTTTGTGGCCAGTAGTTTGAAGTAGGCTGTCAAATAAACTTGTTTCTCTGGAATGAGGAAAGCCATCTGGGAAGTTGTGTTCAAGCTTGCCCCCACGAATACAATCTGTTGGCAGGGTACTAGGTGAGATATCTTTTCTTTTATGGTGTATCCCAGTGAGGTTAGAAGCTTCTTTACGAATGCCAGATGTTTTAATAGCAAGTCCTGGCTTTTTGCCTGAATCAGACAATCGTCCAGGTATGGGTATATTTGAATATTTCTCTGCCTGCAAAATGCAATGCCTGGAGCTAGACACTTTGTGAATACCCTGGGCGTAGTAGATAAGCCAAAAGGAAGTGCAGAGAACTGATACTGCATGGAGCCTGCCTTGAAGCGTAGGTATTTTCTGCAAGATTCCCTTACTGGAATGTGCAGGTAAGCTTCCTTTAAGTCTAAGGTTGCCAACCAAGCATCTATGTCTAGCATAGGAAGCAGCTGTTGAAGTGTTCGCATTTTGAATTTTGGGATTACCAAAACTTTTAGTTATGTACTTACCATAACTTCGGATGTATGGGATCCATCTCGCCTACATTCACAACAGATGGGTTCGGAGCCGATCCAACGGCTCCGACTCGCCAACTAATACACTAGCACGAAGTCTCTCATTGGCTGGGCTACTCCCTATCCCAGGATGCACTACACCTGCTTCCCCAGATCTTGTTTGTTCGCTTTCATACATCCATGCAAACACAGAAAAACTAGTAGTCACTATAACCAACTAAAGTTCTTCAAGAAAGATCGCCAAGAAAAAAGAGACTACAGCTCCTCTAAATCCGAATGGAAGGGGGAAGGAGGGTGGGTACTTATGAATGTAGGCGAGATGGATCCCATACATCCAAAGTTATGGTAAGTACATAACTAAAAGATGTAATGGGATCCTATCTCGCCTACATTCACAACAGATGGGACAGCGTCCCTAGCACCTACATCCCGGGGGGCTCATTGGAACACACTCCTGAGAACTGTGGAACCAAAGGAAGCTCTGCCTCGAGAAACCACATCCAATTTGTAATGAGAAATGAAAGTGTGCGGAGAAGTCCAGGTTGCCGCAGCACAAATATCATCTATTGATAACTTGGAGTGAAAAGCTACGGAAGTAGCCATTGCCCTGGTAGAATGAGCCTTGACTGGAAAGGGAAGGTCTTTGTTAGCCTGTGAATAAATAAAAATGATACAATCTTTAATCCATTTAGATATGGAGGTTTTTGTTGCTGGTTGACCCAATTTGTTCACTGCAAAGGAAACAAACAATTGATTTGATTTCCGCGTTTGAGCGGTTCTATTCAAATAAAAACGCAGTTGTCTATGTACGTCCAATTGATGCAAAGTATATTCTGCGTTATTAGAGAATTCTGGAAAAAGACAGGGAGTTCTATAGTTTGTTGAATACAGAAAGAGGAGGCCACTTTTGGGATAAATGCAGGGTTTAATTTCAATGAAACTCTATGCTTGTGAAAAATCAAATAGGGAGGATCAGAACAAAGAGCTTGAAGTTCTGAAACTCGCCTAGCAGACGTTATGGCTACTAAAAGGCCGTTTCCAAGACAGAAAGTTTAAATCACAAGTAGCTGCTGGTTCGAAAGGACGGGCAGTTAGGGCAGCAAGAACCATCTTCAAATCCATAGCGGTGACAGGATGATATAAAGGAGGCCTAAGGAGCCAAGCCCCTTTAAGGAAAGCCTTACAAAGTTTGTGAGACATCAATGAAGGTTCAAAAGAAGCATGAAAATTAGAGATCGCCGCTAACTGAACCTTAATGGTAGAAACTGAAGAGCCCGACTGAAAAGGGAGGCCAGAAAATTCAGAACCTCCGATACTGGTGCAGTGAGAGGATCTATAACCCGTTCTTGAGCCCAGAAGGCAAACCTTTTCCATTTACTGGAATAAAGTTTGATGGTGGAAGGTTTATGAGAAGAAGACAGTATGTGGACCACGTCCGGCGAAAGAGCATGGTCTCGGACTAAGGATGGAAGTGGAGTAACCATGCTGCCAACTTCAGGGACCTGAGAGACGGATGAAGCCGTCCTGACTGATGAGTCAACAGGTCTGGCACCGGATCCAGAAATCATGGACCTTCTATCGCATGCCTCTGTAGGAAAGGAAACCAAACTTGACGAGGCCAGTGCGGGGCAATCAAAATCATCTCGCTCTCCATGTAAATGGCCTTCTGTATCACCCTCGGTAGGAGGGGAACGGAGGGAAGGCGAGAAGACCGGGGCCAAATGTGAGTCAGAGCGTCCCTGGGAATCTGTCCCTGAGAAGGGAACAGTGTGAAGAACTCTCTGCATTTCGCATTGTGAGGGCTGGCAAACAGGTCGCAGCAAGGAAGACCCCATCTGTCGAAGATTTTCGCAGCTATACCCTGGTTGAGGGACCACTCGTGGGGTAAAAGAATGGTCCTGCTTAATCTGTCCGCAATCACATTGGACTTCCCCGGTATGTGCGTTGCCATTAGAAAGCGGTTGGTAGCTACCGCCCAGTGCCAAAGTCTCATGGCTTCTCTGCATAGTGGGTAAGACCTGGTTCCACCTTGCTTGTTTATGTACCACACCACCGACATGTTGTCGGATAGGATAGCAATCGGGCCTTGTGGGAGAGTGTGATGGAGAGCTTGGAGTACCAATAGTACCGCTCTCATCTCCAGGACATTGATATGCAAATGTGTCTCCTGGATCTGCCATGTGCCTTGGACTGACCTGTCCAGGTAATGACCCCCCCACCCTACCTGGGAGGCGTCCGTAGTCACAGTGGCAACGGGACGTTGAGGTATAAAGGGTCGCCCCTGGTCGAGATTTGATTGGAGAAGCCACCAATGCAGATCTCGACGGCAACTTTCCGTGATTATGATTAAGTGGTTCAAGGGAAGTTCCTGATAAGACCATTGAACCGACAGTAGCCATTGTAAAATTTGCATGTGAAGTCTGGCCAAGGGAACTAAAAGTATGGTCGACGCCATCGAGCCCAACAGTTGTAAGATCCGATGGGCCGGGGCTCTTAGTAGGGGAAGACAGGATTTGACTTGATCTTGTAGGACCTGAATTCTTGCTGCCGGTAAAAAGGCGCGCATTCTTTTTGTGTCTAAGTCTGCGCCTATGAAAGTAATACGCTAAGATTGCTGTAGTACAGATTTTTGCAAATTGAACATGATCCCCAAGAAACGGCCCAAGGTGAACGTGGCTCTGAGCGCTTGGAGTAGTAGATGCTCGGAGGTGGCAGTAAGGAGCCAGTCGTCTAGATAAGGAAACACCTGGAATCCCAGACTTCTCAGGTGAGCAGTTACCACTGCCAGACACTTGGTGAACACCCTGGGGGCTGTGGTGAGACCAAAGGGCAGTGCTCGGAATTGGAAATGACTGACTCCGAGGCGGAAGCGTAAATGTCTCCTGGACTCTTGAGCTATGGGAATGTGATAGGAAGCGTCCTGGAGATCTATGGAGCACATCCATGCATCTTTTTCCAGCAAAGGAAGAATAGATTGAAGAGTGACCATTCGAATTTGGACTTCTACTAAACGATTCAATGAACTGAGGTCCAAAATGGGCCTGAAGTCCCCTGTCTTTTGGTACCAAAAATAATCTTGAGTAAGTTCCTGATCCGATCTGGTCGATGGGGACAGGCTGGATGGCTCTTTTTCTAGCAGCTTTGAAACCTCTAATGCTGCCTGATCCCGCTGACTGGGTGGTACGTCCGGGATTTCCCTTAAAGAAAGGGGTTTGTTGAAGGGATGATATAACCTCCGGTAATACGCGGCACCCACTGATCGCTTGTTATGGATTCCCAAGCTTGTGGGTGCGCCGCAAAACAACCCGACTGGCTCGGAGTTGCACAGTCGGGCAACAACTCAGGAACGCTGGTTGTATGAAGAACCACGAAAGGAATCGCGGTCTCCAGAGTTACGGGGCCTCTGCCACCTCTGGGCGGCGTCTTCCAAAATCCCCCGCCTCTGGAGGGGAATCACTGGGTGGAGTAGGGAAAGACTTCTGAGATTTTCTAAACCACATTTTCCTCCTCTCCCAGCCTTGGGGTAAGGCCTAGAAGGAGCGGAAAATCGGGCCCCAACGGCAGTCAAAGTCTTGCCCTTCTGCTCGCACCGAGTTAGTGTGTCCTTCACCTTGGGTCCAAACAAAGATGACCCATCAAAGGCGTCGTGAAGGAAGACTTGAAGGCCTCATGAGCGAACACAAGCGTAACCAGGCTTGTCTCCTGAGGGCAACGCCTGTTCCGCTCTCTACTCGCCTTGCCGCATATGAAATGAGCCTCATGGACGAGTTAACAATAGAAAAAAGGGTAGTCATCTGTGCGCCAACAGTCGGGGCCAGCGCCTCAGGTAGGTTACCAACAAGAGAGTCATTTAGCTCTTTGAGAAGATCCCTTTGGAGCCTCGTAAAATGACATAAGTAGTTCAGCGACCGTAAGGCAAAGGCCGCTGAAGACAGGGTACGCTTCCCGTACCTATCCATACTCCTAGAATCCTTATTAGGAGGAGGAACAGACGTCGAAGCCTCTGCCATGTCCTGCTGTGTGGCAGAAGCCACCACCAAAGCATCTACAGGCACACCCTTTGTGAGAAACTCCTTCTGGGGGGGGGCTGACAAAAATTTATTGGGCCTCGCAGGCACCGGTTCCACAGAATCAGGGTGTTCCCACGCCCTTCGAGAAACCAAATCAAGGAGTTCATCGAAGGGCGGAGACACCCAGGAGGCGGAAGACTGGGCCCCAAAGGCCTTGAGGAAGACTGACTCCTCAGCTGAAGGGGTTTTGGCTTGCCAGTCACCTCTCTGTCTCAGAATCTCCAAGATATCTGAGAAGGAGATATCATCCGAAGATGATTTGGGGACCCTTCTGCATCGAGGTCAGTATCCGATGTAACAGACTCATCTTGGGAGTCTACGTGCTTCCTCTTACACAATTTCTTCCGTGGGGTTCGTCCGAAGCAGTTTCGGACGGACCACCCGAAGAAGGGAACCCCGATGGGGTATCCTCAGGCCCTGGGGCCCGCTGCCGGGGCTGCAACACAACAGAGGCACCAGTCTCCAAATCTAGGGACGGTGAGGTAGAATCTTGCTGAACCGGCAAAGGCATGGCCAGCGCTCCTCATGGCCTCAAAGGCCGGACCTCCAGAATCCAAGGAGGTCACTGGTCTAGAGGCCACGATGGCACTGGGAATTCCAGCAGCCGATGCTCCGAGAGGAAGACTAGGCAATCAAGCACCCAATCCCAAAGTGTTCCCCTCGGGCCCGGCTGAAGAGGTCGAGTACCAAACCCTGAACCGGAGGACAGGGTAGGAAGCACAGTCGGAACCGAGAGACCTCGAAGGGGTCTCTGCTCCGACCGTATGGCTCGCTTTGCTCCACCACCACCGACTCCAACGGCTCCGAGGAGGTTGGAGGAGGAATCGAATGTGTTGGAGGGGGGATCGGCTCCAAAGCTAACTGTGCTGGAGCCGAGACCAATTTAGTAAACACTGGAGATTGGAATAGCCTCTGTAAAACCCTATCCAGGTCCGAATCTGAAAGTCTCGATGATTTAGAGGAGGTAGACAATCGAGAAGACTTTCCTCTCGGCTCCGAGAGAGAAGGGGACCGGCTCCGAAACGGCTCCAATGCTATCGGCGCCGACTCCACCACAGCATGGACCACCATCGGCACCGAGGGAGCCTTCTTCGGAGCCGAGGGGGAAGAGTCTGAGCTGCACACTTCCACCGGCTCCGAATCCATTGGAACCGATGGAGGTGATTCACCTCTCGATACTCCAACTTGCGGCTCCGAAGGCAATGGGGCCGAAGTAGGAGGTATCGAGGCAGACCCTTCGACCCTCGGCCCCGAAGTCAGTGGAGCCGAGGAAGAAGAGGTCAATTTTGTCTTTTTAGAAGTCGGCTCCGACGGACTTGTCGGAGCCGACGATCTTTTCTTTTTGGAAGCAACAGGTAGATCTAAGGCTTCCTCAAAAGAAGGTTTGATAAGCCCTTTCAATATTAATTTGTTCTAGCGTTCTTGAAGAACTCTAGATGAGAACGCATGACAGACACTACAAGTCTCTTGCAGATGTTTCGGCCCCAAACAATAAACACATATTGAATGACTGTCTGTAATGGACATCTTATATTTGCACCGAGTGCATTTTTTAAAACCTGACTTTTGTTCCTTAGACATGATACAGGCCACAACAAGTACAAACTGTAAGGAAATCTTACTCTACCACAACAAGTATAGCCCTATACACAAATTGCGCCAACTGAAAAGCGCGAGACACACTGGCGCGAGTACTGGTGAAAGTTTACCTCACAACAATTTGAAACAAGTTAAACGGCCCAAAGCCCTCTAATTTAAATGGGCTTTGCCCGAAAAACAACTAACCAAAAGTTAATAAAAACCAATTAGCACTCAAAGGTAGGGCAAAGGCCCTCTAACTTAAACGGGCCTTGCCCGACTGAACAAATTAAATTTTTGGAAACAAGCACTCAACAAAAAAACAATAAGAAATAGCAAGAAATAGCTGTTAAAACAGCTGTTTGGTTAATGTGGACAAAAATTCCCTAGGTCAAGGACCAATAAGCTAAAAAGAACCACTTAGCTCCAGCCAAGTCGAGACCACGTCCAGCTTGTTAAGCGGCAAACGAGATCTGGGGAAGCAGGTGTAGTGCATCCTGGGATAGGGAGTAGCCCAGCCAATGAGAGACTTCGTGCTAGTGTATTAGTTGCCGAGTCGGAGCCGATGGATCGGCTCCGAACCCATCTGTTGTGAATGTAGGCGAGATAGGATCCCATTACATCTGTGCTTAGAATAGAGAGGTCCAGGATAGGACGCCAGGAGCTCTCTTTTCTGGGTACCAGGAAAAGTCTTGAATAAAAACTTTGTCCCCTTTCTTCTGCTGGGACAGGGTGAATAGCCCTTAAACTTATGAGAGAGAGAACCTGCTGTTGAGCCTCTGCCCACTGATTTGAGTGTAGGTCTGGCCAACCGTATGGGGTTGGTAAGGTGTAGAAGTGGAATCTGTATTCTTGGAAAACAATTTAAAACCCATTTGTCCTGGGTTATGAGTTCCCAGTTTTTTGCATGCAGGGTGGGCTTTCCTCCTAAGGAAGCAGGCAGTTGAGCAGGGCTTTAAAGTGTTAAGTCATTGTGACATTTTTTCCGTAGGGGGGTTTCTTACTACTTCATGCTTTGGAAGTGGAAGCCCCCCACTGCTTAGGCCTGTGCTTAGCCTGAGATTGTAACCTAGGTGGTCTACTGTTCCTGGGTTTGGACTGAGAAGGACTGGAAAGGGCCAATGCCTACCTAAATCTGGGAGTCTGTACTTGCAGGAAATCGTTAACAGTTTGCATAGATTTAGCTTTTTCCTCCATCTTTTTGAGGACGACTTCTGCTTTATTGCCAAACAGGCGGTCTTGGTTTAAGGGAGCATCCAGTAATTTAGCTTTAACATGATCTGGCAAGTTTTGCTCCTTAAGCCAAGCATGCCTTCTAAGTACAGACCTAGTGACAGCAGCCCTGCAAGATGCTTCTAAAGAACCAAAGCCACATTGCAAAGTATGTTTACTAACTTGTTCAGCAGAATGCATTAAACCCTGTAATTGTGTGTGTTCAGCACAGTCATGGATCTACATCATTTTCTGTTTTAGTAGTCCCATTATATGCTGCTGGTTCTTTAACATATGAAACTGGCAATTTAAAGCCCTAATGGCCAAAGTAGCAGAAGTGTATACAGTCTTACCCCATCTGTCCAAGGCTCTAGAATCTCTAGTAGAAGGAGTAGGATTTTTGGCAGCAGTAGCCTTAATGATCTTTGCACCTTGGGAAATGGTCTCTGGATATGCAGCAGGATTCTTGAAGAGGAACTTGTGAGTGAGGTACTCTGTAATCCCTGTTAGGTTTTCTGGGAGCTGGAGGTAAAGTGTCTGGGGACAGGCTAGATTCCAAGAATGCATCATCTAAAATGTCCAGAACAGGAGGGATAGCTAAAGGCCTGTGTTGAGGAAGGAGTAAGAATTCCCTAAGCCTCTTTTTGGAGTCAGAGTAAAGTACAGTTTTGTACCTACCACAAATGTAGATGTTCGAGGATCCACATTGCTGCAGTCATAACCTGTGGGTAGTCCGCTGTCCTCGGTCGGCCCGAATACCAAAGTGTTAGGCTGGCGTCGGTCATGGGCCCTCAGAACTGACGTCAGTACGCAGTAGTACTTAAGCGCATGACCGACGCCATATCCTCGGTCTTTCTTGCCCCAGATGTCAGAAGGCCTAAAAAGGAAAGGCCATAGCCAAAATAGAAAATACCCAACAACCAACATAGATAAAATAAAAATTATCCCAAAAGAAACACAGCAACCCCAAACTATAGAGGGGAAGGAGGGAGGGTAAATTGGACTGCAGCAATGTGGATCCTCGAACATCTACATTTATGGTAGGTACAAAACTGTACTATGTTCTTCGTCTCACATTGCTGCAGTCATAACCTGTGGGTAGAATCCCAAAGCAAAGGTAAAGGGAGGCTGGCAAAACTAAAAAGCATTAGGAGCTGCTAACATGCCCTGTAAAACTGCAGTGGCAAACCCAGCCCTAGACTTGGAATAAAGAGGGAGATGGTAATGTTTAGTAAAAGTGTGCACTGAACTCCAAGTAGCTGCCTCCAAAATATCCTTAGTAGCTACACCCCTCAAAAAGGCAGTAGATGTGGCAGTAGCCCTAGTGGAATGAGGTCTGATCCCAGCTGGAACATCCTTTCCATGATGAGAATAACAAAAAGCAATACAATGGCCAATCCACTTAGAAATGGTTTGCTTTGAAACAGCTTTCCCTTGTGAACCCAAAGCAAAAGAAATAAATAACTGTTGAGTCTTCCTGAACTCTTTAGTTCTGCTCAAATAATAGAGTAACTGCCTGTGAATATCCAAAGAATGCAAGACTTTTTCTCCTTTATTTTGGGGATCAGCATAAAAAGTAGGCAAATGAATAGACTGGTTTAAGGCCACATTAGAAATAACTTTAGGCATAAAAGTAGGGTTAGTGCAAGGACACCCTATCCTTATGGAATATCAGGAAGGGTTCAACTGCCATGAGAGCCTGCAATTCAGATACCCTCCTAGCAGACGTAATGGCCAACAAAAAAGCAGTCTTCCAAGACAAAACTTCAACTCAGATGTAGCTGCAGGTTCAAAAGGAGGTAAAGTAAGCTTTTCCAACACAAAATTGAGATCCCAGGAAGGAGTAGGAGCTCTACGTGGGGTCTTATGTTCTTTGCCCTCTAAGAAATTGCTTAAACAAAGGGTGAGAAAACAAAGGAGGGTCACAATCATAGTGAGCAGAAATGGCTGCAGCATGAACTTTCACAGAGGAGAAAGACAAACCCTTGTCTAATAATTCAGTAAGGTACTGTAGTGTAAAACTCAAATTAGGCACTGAAACATCAAAGCTCTTTGCTGTGCTCCAAAGAAAAAATCTCCTCCATTTATCAGCATAAACCTTTCTAGTACTAGGCCGTCTGGCTTCCAAAATGACATTCAAAACTTGTTGAGGAAGCTGAGACCCCCCAGGATCTAAAACAGAATACGCCAGGCTGTCCGATGCAGGGACTGTACCCTGACATTGAGAAAATGATTGCTTGCCTGGGACAACAGGTGTGGAATTGGTGGCAAAGGCCAAGGAGGCTCCTGTATTAAACTCCTCAGCAGAGGATACCAGTGCTGTCGTGGCCAATCTGGTGCTATTAGAATCATGCAAGGCTTGTCCTGTCTGACTTTCAAGAGTACCTTGGGAAGGAGAGTCAGAGGAGGAAAAGCATAGACGTGAAGGTTGTTCCAACTGAAAGATAGAGCATCCACTTTCCAAGCTTTTGGGTGAAACATCTTTGTGCAAAATTTTGGCAGTTGGAAATTTAGTGGAGAAGCGAACAGATCTATGTCTGGAGTTCCCCAAGCCACTGTCAACTGTTGGAATACATGAGGATCCAATTTCCACTCGTGGGGATCCACAATTTGTCTGCTCAAAACATCTGCTAAGGAGTTCTGTGCTCCCGGCAGAAACCGTGCTTGAAGAGTGATGTGCAACCTCAGAGCAGTCTCCCACAAAATCATAGCTTGTCTGCAAAGAGGGTAAGAATGGGTTCCCCCCTGCTTGTTGATGTACCACATAACAGTTGTGTTGTCTGTTTGAATCAACACCTGTCCTGGTTGAAGTAGATCCTTGAAGGCCATCAGGGCAAATTGGACTGCTAACATCTCCTTCATGTTGATATGCAAATGCTGTAGTCTGGGAGGCCACGTGTCTTGAACCCATTTCCCATTGAAGTGTGCTCCCCAAGCCAGGTCTGAGGCATCCATCGTTAAGATCTGACTCGCCTCTGGTCGGATCACAGAGAGTCCCTTGTTTAGGTGACATTCCTGAGCCCACCACAAGAATTCCCTCTGGATGCAAGGTAAAATCTGAATGACAGTGTCCAAATCGTGGCAGTGTTGAGTCCGTACATTTTTGAGATACCATTGTAGATTCCTCATATGCAGTTTGGCATTGGGAAGTACCAGAATGCAAGATGCCATGAACCCCAAGGCTTGAAGGACTGTCCTTGCAGTCAGCCTGGACATTAGGGATAATTGCTGGAAGTACAGGTGAAGATTTCTTTGTTTGTCCGGGGTCAAAAAGGCCATCTGAGAGACTGTATTCAGTCTCACACCCAGAAAGCACATGTCCTGAGAGGGTACTAGACTGGACTTTGTTTCGTTCACAGAATACCCTAGGCACCTTAAAACTGCCATTACATACTGTAGATGTTGAAGTAACTTGTCTTTGTCTTGAGCAAGAATCAGTCAATCGTCCAGATAAGGATAAATTTGTATTCCTCTTAGTCTTAAGAAGGCTATCACAGGAGCCAGGACCTTTGTGAACACCCTGGGCGCAGTAGATAAGCCAAAGGGCAATGCAGAGAACTGATAATGAAAAGTACCAGCCCGAAAACGCAGGAATCTCCTGCAGCTGGGCCTGATAGGAATGTGAAAATAAGCCTCTTTGGGATCCAGAGTTACCATCCAGTGATCTTTGCCTAGCAGAGGCAGAAGTTGTTGTAAAGTTAACATCTTGAACTTTGGAATGTCTAGGTATGTATTGAGAATGGACAAATCCAGAATTGGCCTCCAAGTGTTTCCTTTCTTTGGCACAAGGAATAGGCGAGAATAAAACCCCAGGCCTACTTCTGACGGAGGTACCACCTGGATCGCCCCCATTTGTAAAAGTAAAGAAATCTGTTTGTGAACCTCCAGCCTTTGCTGAGGAGGTACATCCGGCATGCCTTTGAAAGGAGGCAAGGTATGAAAATAAAACTTGTAGCCTTGATTTATAATGTCCAGCACCCATTTGTCCTGGGAGACCAAAAGCCAATTTTGCTTGAAAAGTGCCAACTTTCCTCCTAGAGGAGCTGCCAGACAGGCAGAGTCTGGCAGCTGGAGATACAGGTCATTGGGTCTGTTTACGAAAAGGCTGACCCCTGCCCTCACCAGAAGATTGTGCAGGAGAACTCCAAGTCCTAGGTCTGAAAGAACCCTGAGCATGAGCTCTGCCCCTACCACGTCTAGACCTGCCCTTAGACTGAAACTCGGAAGAAGGGTAAGACCAACCTTTTGCTGGCCAATTCCTGCTAAACTTAGGCAGCTGCACTTGTAAAAATTCCTTAACCGTCTGCATGGACTTAGCTTTGTCTTCCATTTTTTTCAAAACTGACTCCACAGGAGAACCAAAAAGAACTTCAGATTGTAGGGGGGCATCCAAAATTCGAGCTTTAACATGCTCTGACAAATTTTGATCCTTAAGCCAGGCATGCCTACGAATAACTGAACCAGTGGCAGCCACCCTGGAGGAAGCCTGAAGAGCATCAAAGCCACATTGCAAGGAATGCTTACCAACCTGATCTGAGGCATGAACTAAGTCCTGCAATTCCTTACACTCTATACCCTCAGCTAAAGCATCTACCTTAGATTTCAACTGACCTAACAGAAAGTTCTGGTACTTCAGCATATGAAACTGGCAATTTAAAGCCCTCATAGCTAGCGTGGAGGAGGTATACACTTTCTTACCCCACCTATCCAAAGCCCTAGAATCTTTATCCAGAGGTACTGGATTCTTAACTACCGAAACCCTGACACCCTTAGGTCCTTGACTAATAGTTTCCGGGTCAGCTCTAGGACTCTTATACAAATATTTATGAGCCTCTGGAACTCTGTAATACCCGTCTGGCTTGACAGGGGCAGGGGGTAAAGAATCAGGATTAAGGGAAGCTTCAGAAAAACATCCTGAACAACATCTAAAACAGGGGAATAGCCAAAGGTCTATGTTGTGGAAAAAAAAAAATTCCCTAAGCCTCTTACGAGAATCTGAAAAATCCTGACCTTCCCACTTGAAATGCTCCCTCATGGAGTGTAGGGTTTCAGAAAAGGAAAAATCTTCTGGAGGAGAAGCAGAAGGACAGGAATCCTCTGCATCCGAATCAGAATAGGGAGGAAAATCCTGAATGTCCTCAGCTGAAGACTCAGAAAAATCTGAGGAATGCTCCAATCCCTCCACATCTGTCTCCATCCTAGGCCTCTTGTCTGGAGGGGGCATAGAACCCCTGATTAAAGTAATCAAATCCTCTGCCATTTTCAACATATGCTTTTTAGGAACAGAGCCCGAAGAACCAGGGCTGCTGCCTGTACCAGAAAGACCAGATTTAGCTTTAGCAGGGCCCTTGGTGACAGAAGAAGGCGGCCTAATAACCTTTTGTAATGATGGGACTACAGAAACTTGAGAAGCCCCCTCGGCCTGACCTAACTCCGGAGAGGCCAATTCCTGTAAAATTAAAGGTTCCCCCTGTGATTCAGCCGAGACCTCGGCTGGATCCACAGATTCAACCGTAGTTTCCATAGAACCGGCGTCCGCAACGGACGACTCATCCTGTTTAGACTTTAACGATTTATCTTTTCGCTTCTTTGCGGTAGCGGCGCCGGAGGATCCGCCGGCATGGTGTAGTTACACCGCCTATCGAAAACAAGCCTAGCACAATCTAATCTGCGTTTAATGGTGCGCTTATTAAATCTAGCGCAAAAGCGACACCCGACTACGTCGTGCTCAGGCCCCAAGCAAGGAATACAGAGAGAGTGGTAGTCCCTATGAGGTATCTGTTTCCCACAAGAAATACAATTATTAACTTTGTCTGACATCCGGATTAACTGAGGCAAGAAAAGACAAAAATATTCCCCAACGGGGTACTTAGCCCAACTTGGTCTTCGGTCTGAAACTCGAAAAACGAAAATTTCAGGACGACGAACGGCACTTGCAAACGCTGCTTCTGCTTCGGACCATGCGGCAAGAAAGACTGAGGATATGGCATTGGTCATGCGCTTAAGTACTACTGCGTACTGACGTCAGCTCTGAGCGCCCATGACCGACGCCAGCCTAACACTTTGGTATTCGGGCCGACCGAGGACAGCGGACTACCCACAGGTTATGACTGCAGCAATGTGAGACGAAGAACATCCCTGGCTTTCCCAGCGGAAATGCTCCGTAAGAGTGTGCAAGGTTTCACCAAAAGAAAAATCTTCTGGAGGGGAAGCAGAGGGAATGGAACCCTCTGCATCAGAATCCTCATAGGTAATAAAAGGGCAAATCCTGGTAATCAGAAAAAACACAAATATCAGAATCCTGATTAGAAGAATCAGAAGGAAAATCAGTTCTAGGTCTCTTAGAGGGGGAAGGCTAGCTTCCCCTAATTAAAGTAATAAGATCTTCAGCCATTCTAAGCATTTGTTGTTTAGGCATATGGGCCTGACCATGCGGTTTGGATGTCTGTTTTCTAGGTGTGGGTCGAGTTTTAGGCCTGGATGATGAAGATGGTGTCGGTTTAAAATGCAAGTCTGTAGGCCTGAATACACCCTCAGAAGCCGGTGCCTGCACAGTGGCTCCGGACCCATCCAAGGTAGAGACATCCGCAGGTTCCATAGTCAAAGAAGCATCTCGCAGCATACCAGACTACAAATCGGTCTCAGTAGAGGCCTGCAAATCTGAAGTAGCAGGTATCAGGGGCTGCAAAAGCTCCTGAGTACTGGCAAACTTGCGACTAAGCTTAACGGAAGCGTCGTCGGCAATTTTGGGCCTATGCGGTCTGTGTGTCTTTATCCTTGCGTTTTTTTGGAATATCGGTAGTCGGATGGCTTACTAAAGCCATTTTTGGATGGTTATACAGAGTACCAAAATAATTTGCTGCAAAAATAGAATGACGAGGAATAGTTCAGGGGTTGAATAAGGCACAAAACTGACAGCGAGGGACATTGTGGTCTGGGTCTAAGCAAGGAATGCAGTACGAATGAAAATCTTTTAGGTATTTGCTTTCCACAGGTAAGACAATTGTTAACTTTTATTGACATCGGTTAAGAGCAAGAAAAAGTATCCCCAACGGGGTACTTAGCTTTTTTGAAGACTTCGATTCTGAAACTCAAAAACAAAAAACGAAAATTTCAGGAGTTGGCCAACCGGCACTTGTGAACTGCTTCTGCTTCGGGCACCACACGGTAAGAAAGACTGACATAATGGCGTCGGCTGCATGTTTTATACCCCTGACGACCTGATGTCATGGAAGAGACCGCATCCGATGCAGGAATCCAAGACTCTAGTATTCAGGCCGGCTGAGGGCTACCTGCAGGCAGATGACCCAAATGTGATAACAGTGAAACACGAAGAACATCTTGGTGTGCTGAAATGACTTATTCAGACTGCTGAGATCCAAAAGCAGTCTCCAATACCCTGTTTTCTTTGGCAATAAAAAGAATCTTGAGTAAGTTCTGAATTATATCTGGTCTGGTGGGACCTCTTGGATAACTCTATTTTCTAGTAGTTTTTGTCTTTCTAGTGCTGCTGCTTTCCTCTGACTGGACAGAACATCAGGAATTTAGCATACAGGTAGAGGTGGTAAGAAAAGGGAATGATATAACCTCTGGAAATAATCCTCTACACCAGTGTATTTTTTGTAATGTCTAGCTAGGCTCTCTTGTGCAGGGAACAAAACTCACAACTGGCTCCAGAAACACATAATTGGGCCTCCTTTCAGGAGCACCGGTAGTGTCTGTTAAAGAAGGAATCTCTGGACCTCTGGTTCTGCAGACCTCCTCTGTTATGTGGGCAGTATTCTTCCATTCAAGTTCCCACCCTCTGCCCCTGGGGGAACCATCTCCACAGGGATCTTGGAAAAGACCCTGTGACTTTCTGAACCACATTTTCCAACCTCCTTGTTGATTACTGGAAAAGGTACTTTAAAGGGTCGAAAAACATACTATAAATGCAGAGAGGGTCTTTTCATCTTGCTCACAGCTGGATAGTGTGTACCTAACTTGAGGGCCAAACAGAGCTTCTATCAAAAGCAGCATTGATGAAAGAGGACTTGAAGGGCTCCACAACATCACACAAGCGCATCCAGAAGGGCTCCACGACATCACACAAGCGCATCCAGGCATGCCTCCTAATGAAATGCTTGAACCAGCCACCCTTGAGGTACCTTCAGCCACACAGGACGAGTTAGTGATCAATAATAGGTTAGCCAAATGTGAGGCCACAGAAGACTGAGCCTGAGGAGTAATGGTCCCAGAAATAAGTTCCTTAATTAGATTTCTCTGTAATCTTGTAAAGTGTTACAAATAATTCAATGATCTCAGTGCAAAGGTCGCTGAAGCATACACATGCTTCCCACATCTGAACAATGCCCTTGACTCTCTGTTAAGGGGATGGACAGAAGAAATCTGCTCTGCGAGTTCTTTCTTGGTGAATGCTGTCACAACTAAGGCATCTACAAGTACTCCCTTGCACCAAAATTCTTTTCCTACAGGTGGTGCCAAAATCCAGTCTGGTCTTTTGGGGGATTGGCTCAGCTGTGTCCGACTCCTATCACGCCTGCATAGAGATCAAATCAATTAGCTCATCAATGGGTTGAGTCACCCAGGAGGTAGATGCAAAAGGCCAAAAGGCCTCCAGGAATACCAATTCATCTCTGGAATGGTTATCGGTAGATCAGCAAACCCTTCTGCTTAAGGATATCTAGGATGTCTTCAAATGAGAAGTCTTTAGGTGGAGATCTTGGGGACCCTTCTCAGTCACTGAGATTTACTGTTATTATATTCACTAATTCAAGTACAGGTGGTTTATATTTTGATTTCCATTTCCTAGTAATTGCTTTTTCAGGAGCCATCACAATTTGACTTGGCAAGGCCTTACTATGTCTAGGCAGTTCCTATTCTGTATCATACCTCAAAAAATAATTTTCTTAGTCATACCAATTTGCTCACCCAGTATTTCTGATAGAGTAGCCTGCAGGGAATTTATAAAGTCTGCCAATTCATTATACTCCCAGAAAATATGTTCCCAATTACCTCTTTTTTCCCCAGACTACCACACCAATTTTATTCTTGAATTTCTGAGTACCTTATTTTCGTTGCCAATTGTTCTAAATATAATGCAAATAACAAAAGGAGAAAAAGAGGACACCCCCTGCCTGGTTCCTCTGCTCACACAGAAATTATCAAAAAGGAACCTGCCCACATTAATTTTCACCTCTTATCCCTCATGTACTCTCCTAATCAACCCTATCATTTTATCAGGGAATGCAAATGCTTCCATTGCCCTGCTCAAACGTTCAACTTACTCTGTCAAATGCTTTCTCTGCATCAAGACCTACCAACAACAGAGTCAATTTCTTACATTCTGCCTCCTTCTGGATCATCAATGTTCTGTTAATATCAAATATTTGCCTCCCCTCCACAAAACCATATCAATCCATACCTTATCAATTCTGGCATCACCTTTGCCATTCTTTTAGCCATTACAGACAGTTTGTAATCATAGTTCAGGATTGAAATGGGCCTGTATAAAGCTAGATATGATGGATCTTTCCTCTCTCTAGGTATTACAGCAACCACTGCTTTCTTCCAAGATGTTGGTGTTCTCCTCCTCTTAAAATACTGTTAAACAAAACCTTCAAGATCTTTATCAGTTTTTCCCTCCTAGCTTCCAAACTTCCACAGGAATACCATCCATTCCTGAGGATTGATTATAAAACTCCAAAACCAAAGGGCGACAGGCTGTGTGGAGCACAAATCCACATTTATTTTAAATATTAACACACGATTAAGTGATTTTGTCATCCAATCACGGCTTCATCAGATTAAAAAACACTACAAAGCCAAACTTAAATAGTTAAGGATTAAACCATTAAAGTAACCCACCCACGATTCCACTTACATTTTTAAAAAAACAGGAGTATTTCACTCACATAGCACTAGAAGTGTACTTATATACAATACAAACAAAAGATTAACCATTTTTGAAAAAAAAGTACAGTTTTGTACCTACCATAAATGTAGATGTTTGAAGATCCACATTGCTGCAGTCCTAACACTTGGGTAGTCCGCTGTCCCTCGGTCGGCCCGAATATCAGAGTATAAGGCTGACGTCGGTCAAGGCGCATTTGACTGACATCAGAACGTCAGGGTACAAATGCGCATGACCGACGTCATATCCTCAGTCTTTTCTTGCCCCAGATGTCAGAAGACCCTAAAAAGAAAGGTCCAAACCCATAGACAACAACTAAACAACCAACCAGCCTAACACCAAAAATATGTACAATATATACAATATACACAATATACCTCAGATGGATAATCCAACCCACACAACCACCTCAAACTACAGAGGGGAAGGAGGGAGGTATTGGACTGCAGCAATGTGGATCTTGAACATCTACATTTATGGTAGGTACAAAACTGTACTATGTTCTTCATCTCACATTGCTGCAGTCCTAACACTTGGGTAGAATCCCAAAGCAGAGGTAAGGGAGGATGGCTAAACTATAATGAAGCAGGAGCTGCCAAAATGCCCTGCAACACAGCAGTGGCAAAACCAGCCCTGGATTTAGAGTACAGTGGAAGGTGGTAATGCCTAGAGAAGGTATGCACTGAACTCCAAGTGGCTGCCTCCAAAATATCCTTAGTTGCCACCCCCCCTCAAAAAAGCTGTTGAAGTGGCAGTAGCCCTAGTGGAATGAGGCCTAATCCCAGCTGGAATCTCTTTGCCATGATGGGAATAACAGAAAGCAATGCAAAATCCAATCCACTTAGAAATAGTTTGTTTTGACACGGGCTTGCCCTGAGAGCACAAAGCAAAAGAAACTAATAACTGCTGAGATTGTCTGAACCCTTTAGTTCTGTCCAAGTAATATCGCAACTGCCTGTGTACATCTAAAGTGTGCAAAATCTTTTCCCCTTTATTTTGGGGATTTGCATAAAAAGTAGGTAAATGAATAGTTTGGTTTAAAGCCACACTAGAAACCACTTTAGGCATAAAGGAAGGATTAGTACGTAAAGATACCCTATCCTTATGGAAAATTAAGAAAGGCTCAACTGCCATAAGGGCCTGCAATTCAGAAACCCTTCTTGCAGAGGTAATGGCCAACAAAAAAGCAGTCTTCCATGACAAATATTTCAACTCAGCAGTAGCTGCAGGCTCAAAAGGTTGTAGAGTGAGTTTCTCCAACACAAAATTGAGATCCCAAGCAGGAGTAGGAGCCCTTCGTGGGGGTCTTATATTCTTTGCCCCTCTAAGAAATTGCTTGAACAAAGGATGAGAAAACAATGGTGGGTCACAGTCGTAGTGAGCTGAAATTGCTGCAACATGAATCGTAATAGAAGAGAAGGACAAACCTTTGTCCAATAACTCAGTAAGATATTGAAGAGCCGCACTTAAATCAGGCTCAGAAACATACAAATCCTTAGCTGCACTCCAAAACAAAAATCTCTTCCATTTATCTGCGTACACTTTCCTTGTACTAGGCCTTCTAGCTTGCAAAATTACATTCAAAACTTGTTGTGGAAGTTGAGACCCTCTATGGTTTAAAACAGAATATGCCAGGCTGTTAGGTGAAGAGAGTGAAGTTTGACATTGAGCAAATGACTGTCCTCCTGGGACAACAGATGTGGAATCAAAGGCAAAGGCCATGGAGGCTTCCGTACTAGACTTCTCAGTAATGGGTACCAGTGCTGACGAGGCCAATCTGGAGCTATCAAAATCATCCTTGGCTTGTCCTGTCTGACCTTCAGAAGTACCTTTGGGAGGAGAGGCAGAGGTGGAAAGGCATACACATGAAGATTTTTCCAACTGAAAGAAAGAGCATCCACTTTCCAAGCTGTGGGATGAAACCTCTTCGTGCAAAACTTTGGCAGCTGGTGGTTTAGTGGAGAAGCGAACAGATCTATGTCTGGAGTTCCCCAGGACACTGTCAATTTCTGAAATACATGAAGATCCAGTTTCCACTCGTGGGGATCCATGATTTGTCTGCTTAACACATCTGCTAAGGAGTTCTGTGCTCCCGGCAGAAACCTTGCCTGAAGACTTAGTTGTAAACTGAGAGCAGTCTCCCACAAAATCATTGCTTGCCTGCATAGAGGATAAGAATGTGTTCCTCCTTGCTTGTTGATGTACCACATGACAGTTGTGTTGTCGGTTAGAATCAACACTAGCCCTGGAAGAAGTAAATCCTTGAAAGCTATTAATGCAAACTGGACTGCTAACATCTCCTTCAAGTTGATATGTAGATGCTGTAGTCTGACAGGCCACTTGTCTTGTATCCACTTTCCGTTTAGATGAGCTCCCCAAGCTTTGTCTGAGGCATCTGTCGTTAAAATTTGACTTGCCTCTGGCCGGGTCACAGAGAGTCCCTTGTTTAGGTGACATTCCTGAGCCCACCACAAAAATTCCTTTTGAATGCAAGGTATTATTTGAATGACAGTGTCCAGATCCTGGCAGTGCTGTGTCCATACATTTTTGAGATACCATTGCAACTTCCTCATATGCAGTTTGGCATTGGGAAGCACCAGAATACAAGATGCCATGAACCCTAAGGCTTGAAGGACTGTCCTTGCAGTCAGCCCGGACTGAAGAGATAGATGATGGAAGTAAAGGGAAAGATTCTTTTGTTTGACCGGGGTTAGAAAGGCCATCTGGGATGCTGTATTCAGTCTTACACCCAGAAAGCACATGTCTTGAGAGGGTACTAGACTGGACTTTATTTCGTTCACAGAATACCCCAGGCATCTTAGCACTGCTATCACATATTCCAAATGACGAAGAAGCTCGTCCCTTCCTTGAGCCAGAATCAGGCAATCGTCCAAATAAGGATAGATTTGTATTCCTTTTAGCCTGAAGAAAGCTATCACTGGAGCCAGAACTTTCGTAAATACTCTGGGCGCAGTAGATAAGCCAAAGGGCAATGCAGAGAACTGATAGTGAGAAGTCCCAGTCGGAAAACGCAGATACTTCCTGCAACTTAGCCTGATAGGAACATGAAGGTAAGCCTCCTTGAGATCCAAAGTTACCATCCAGTGATCCTTGCCCAGCAGAGGTAAAAGCTGTTGTAACGTCAACATTTTGAACTTGGGAATGTCCAGATAAGTGTTGAGGATAGATAAATCCAAAATTGGTCACCACGTGTTCCCCTTTTTTGGTACAAGGAACAGGCGAGAATAAAATCCTAGGCCCCTTTCTGGCATAGGAACCGGCTGTATGGCCCCTATTTGGAGTAACAGAGAAATCTGCTTGTGAGCCTCTATTCTTTGTTGAGGAGGAATGTCTGGCATGCCTTTGAAAGGAGGCAAGGTATGGAAATAAAACCTGTAACCGTGATGTATGATATCCAATACCCATCTGTCTTGGGTAATCAAACTCCAATTTTCTTTGAAAAGTGCCAACCTTCCTCCCAAAGGTGCTGCCAGGCGAGAAGGTTCTGGCAGCTGAAAATGTAGGTCATTGGGTCTGTTTACGAAAGGACTGACCCCTGCCCTCACCCGAAGACTGTGCAGGAGAACTCCCTGTTCTAGGCCTGAAAGAGCCCTGACCTCTGCCCCTGCCACGTCTAGATCTACCCCTAGACTGGGAATCATAAGAAGGATCGTCCACCCCTTAGTAGGCCAATTTCTACTAAACTTTGGAGGCTGAACCTGCAAAAAATCTTTAACAGTCTGCATAGACTTAGCCTTGTCTTCCATTTTCTTTAAAACTGCCTTAACAGGAGAACCAAACAAGACATCAGATTGCAAAGGGGCATCCAAAATCCTAGTTTTAACATGGTCAGATCAATTTTGATCCCTCAGCCAGGCATGCCTGCTAAGAACTGACCCAGTGGCAGCCACCCTAGACGAGGCCTGTACAGCATCAAAACCACATTGCAAAGAATGCTTACCCACCTGTTCAGAAACATGCACTAAATCTTGTAACTCTTTACAATCAATACCTTCCGCCAGAGCATCAACCTTAGATTTCAACTGTGAAAGGAGATAATTTTGATATTTCAACATGTGAAACTGGCAATTCAAAGCTCTCATGGCTAGAGTGGAGGAAGTATAAACTTTCTTTCCCCATCTATCCAAGGCCCTGGCCTCTTTATCTGCAGGAACCGGATTCTTGACAACAGAAGCCTTAACACCCTTAGGCCCCTGGCTAACAGTTTCTGGGTCTGCCCTAGGACTCTTAAAAGATACTTATGAGCTTCAGGCACCCTATAATACCTATCTGGTTTAACAGGAGCAGGAGGCAAAGAATCAGGATTAAGAGAAGCCTCTGCAAACACATCTTCCACCACATTCAGAACAGGAGGTATAGCCAAAGGCCTATGCTGGGGTAAAACAAAATTCCCTAAGCCTTTTCCTGGAGTCAGAGAAGTCCTGACCTTCCCATTTAAAATGCTCTCTCATGGAGTGAAGGGTCTCTGAAAAAGAAAAATCCTCAGGAGGAGAAGCAGAAGGAGTAGAATCATCCACATCAGAATCAGAATAATGAGAATACTCCTGCAAGTCTTCAGCCAAGACTCAGACACATCCGAAGCCTGCTCATAATCCCCCAACACTGGTTCCATCCTAGGCCTCTTATCAGGAGGGGGCATAGAGCCTCTAATTAAAGTAATTAAATCTTCAGCCATTTTAAGCACGTGCTTCTTGGGTACAGAACCTGAAGAACTAGGAGTGACACCCACAGAAGCTAAACTAGACCTGCCTCTAGGAGAAGCCTTGGAAGCAGAAAGAGAGGGCCTAGACACCTTAGGAAGGGAGGGGAGTACAGTTATCTGAGAAGCCCCTACAGCCTGACCTGCCTCCTGGGAGGCCACATCCTGTAAAATCAAAGTTTCTCCCTGGGACTCCAGAGAGGCCTCCGCCGGAACCACCGGTTCCACTGACGCCTCTAAAGAACCGGCGTCCGGTTCGGATGACTCCCCTAACCTAGGTTTAACTGCCTTGTCCTTGCGCTTCTTTGAGGAAGCCGGCGTCGGAGCATCCGACGGCATATTGTAATTGCACCGCTTCCCAAAGACCAACCTGGCACAATCCAACCTTCGCTTTATAGTGCGTTTATTGAACCTAGCACAAAAGCGACACCCAACAACGTCGTGCTCAGGTCCCAAACAAGGTATACACAAATTATGGTAATACCTATGCGGTATCTGTTTCCCACAAGAAATACAGTTATTCACTTTCTCTGACATCCGGTAAACCACTGAGGCAAGAAAAAACCAAAATATTCCCCAACGGGGTACTTAACCAACTCTGACTTCGGTCTGAAACTCCGAATTCGAAAAATTTCAGAACGCCGAACGGCACTTGCAACACTGCTTCTGCATCGGACCATGCGGCAAAAAAGACTGAGGATATGACGTCGGTCATGCGCATTTGTACCCTGACGTTCTGATGTCAGTCAAATGCGCCTTGACCGACGTCAGCCTTATACTCTGATATTCGGGCCGACCGAGGGACAGCGGACTACCCAAGTGTTAGGACTGCAGCAATGTGAGATGAAGAACATCATGCAAGCTAATAAATGATGTACATCACCTACCCTCCTAATAATGCAAACAATAACTATTACATAACAAAGCAACGTCTTCATATAAAATTAGAAAAAAAGCACAGTTCTAACTGGAACAGGCAGCAGTCAAATATTCCTTTTCATGTGTTTTCATGTTTTTACTATCATACGGAATATCTTAAAAAATCCTCCCAAAATAAATAAATACCTAAATAAAATAATTTAACCATAGTAAATTAACATTTCTATTTAAAAATCCTTATTAGTACCTTCACAATACATAAGCTCATAAAAAGCAGTATACATATGTATAAAAATATCTACCTAAAGTACTTGTCTATATGTAATAAAATTATATATGATAGTAATTATTAATAATTCACCCACACTATTTCAGCTCGTTAAAGATTTCACCTTACATATACAAGTAACTGAGAAGTACTTGTTAAGTCCGACCAAGAGTTTGCATCAAGCACCATCTGCCAGGTTATTCTTCAGGGTAAATGAGGTTAAACCTACCCTAATGTCCACTTTCACCTGGTCAATTAGCATGTACTTGAAAATGTGACCTGGATTATCCTGGCTGTGTTTGGCCAACTCCATTTTAATTTTACCCCACTCCCTTGCTAAATTTTCAGAATAAATTTCTGTCTCCTCTAATAACTCTCAAATAATTTCCACTACCCATTCCTTAAATTCCTCTTTTCAACAGACAGGTGGGAAAGTGCCAGTGTCTCATTTTTATTTTAGTTACTGACACAATCTAAAATAGTTATTACATGTGTACAAAAACTTTCAATTAAATGCACATGTTCCTGTGAAATACATGTTCTGCCTAGTCCAGACCAGTTTCTGTATCTTGGGTAATATGTAAATTTACTTCAAACTCCTACTGCTGAATTCACATCTTCCGTGCCAAATATTTTCATAAATTTCTTCAAAAATCTACCATCACTTCTTAAATTTTCCCTGCTGGCCCCCCCAAGATATATCTTCACTGTTGCAAATCAAATTCCAGTCCCCACCTATAAGTAATATTCCCTACTAAAAGCTGATTATTTCTCAGAGAATTTTCTTAAGCTCCATTACAGCAGTTTTAGGTAGAATATAAATACATGCCAGTGTAATCCTCCTCCCTTGCCAGTAATCCCTTAGTACTACAAATCTGCCATTATTATCTTTATCTTCTATCACTACTGCAGCTCCTCTTGCGATTAATATAAGTACTCCTCTTTTCCTATGTCCCAGGTATTCTACTGAATAACCATCCTGAAAACCTTTCTTTATAAAATTTAGATGTTCAGTTCTTTCCAAATGTGGCTCTGTAGCGTAGTTATTTGCACCCTGCATTTTTAATATAGATCACTATTCTCTGTTTTTACACAAGACAAACTGTTAATCCTAGTTGCTGGTATTAGTTTCTGTTTTTCGTTTAATAAAATAGAAACTACCATTACGTTAAAAAAAAGTTATTATTCCCACCTTTTTTGTGTGACAGCTTTTTTGTTGCGTCTAGTTCCAGACTGTTACAAGAATACAATAATGTTTGGCAGGTTGATCTTTTACACAGTTTTGTCCCTTTCAGCTCATGCCACATGTTATAAAAACCTTTTGTTTTATTGAAAACTCTCAAACATAAAAAAACACACTTATACTACACCCCTAAACCTATTGACCTAATACTAACATACAAAACTATGTACACTTTCAAATATTGAGATTTTACCCTCCTAATAGGAACAAATATCCCAGACTGACAGTCACACTCAATGACTTAAGTTAACCTAAAAGGAAAGTCATCCAATCTAAGGCACATGGCACAGGCCTGTGCTTCTAACTAAGTGCCATTTGTTTTTTTTTCTTATCTTTATTACTCTCCCAGATTGGGAAAACACTTGAATGCTTTCAGAAAACATTTCTTGGCTATTAAAAGAAATAAGTATTCTGTTTTATTGCTCTTTATCAGATTGTCTCCACTGAAGCATTAGAACCACATACAGAGTTACTTCTATAAGCACTCATTTATTAGCTACAATGTTCTTTATTTGCTTTCTCTTGAAACTTGTTACTAGAACAAGACAAGGGCCATAACCCAGCCATTCCACTATGCAAGAATGATAAAATGCACTTGTATCCTGCTCTTTTGACCAGACATTGTTTTTAACTCTGTAGTGCCTACATTTCTTAAAAATGAACAAGGAGAAAGAATGGGAAAAAAAAACAGTAGCACCTGTTTACTTTAATATCCTCATTACACTCGAAAATAACTGAGTAAACTTTACCTTATAAACATGCAGATTATATCTTGCCTTATAAAAATACTATTAAGAATATTTTGTTTTACTAACAGTTAACCCTTTCCTTCCTCTTCCCCACTTCTAAATGTTCTTCCAAACATCAATCTCATGAAGTAGCGCATATGCTTACAAGTCTACAAGTTTAACAAACTCAAAAAAGTCCAATATTTCCCAGTTTTCTTGTTCTGTCATGCTTCACAAATACAATGAATGCTTTGTAATCCCACATTTGTCAATTTCCGAGTTACTAGTTTTATTCCTGTTGATCTCCATCTCCCAAATCCAGTCTCTGCTTAATTTTCAATGTACTCCCAGTTCTTCTAGTCAACTCTTGTGCTATTTTTTTTGTCTCTCAAGCCTTTTGCATGGAAACACTGGAAAATGTTTCACTGGCACAGTCTCTTTGAAATCTTTATCAGAAGAACAAGCAGCAGAATTTTGTTCTGTCTCACAACTTACTTATTGTTGGACACAATTTCCTCCTTGGCATGCTCTGCAACAAAAAAATGATTTTGTGGATCTAGGAAAGAATATTCTGAAAATAGCTAGGTACAGCAGCTTTACATCTCATGCCTGCTTGTTGACATTCCCTTATTAGTGGAATAAATGTGCTCCTCTTCTGCCTAGTGTACAATGAGTAATCATTTTCCACAAACACTCTATTGTTTCACACTTAGTATGTTCTCCTTCTGCCACAGTTTTGTCAGAATCAACTCTTTCTGCTGGTAGCATTGCATCTTTACTATTACAAGTCTAGGCTGCTTTCTTATGGCCAGGTTTGGAGCTTACACACAATGTGTCCTTTAAATTAACAACTCCTGCTGTGGAATACCACTCCAGTTGCTTATTTGAACTTTCATAAAATTAATACAGTCTGTTCTTTCCAGTTATTTCCTGGTACAGCAGAAAATCCCAGGTTCTCTCTATGTGCTCTGTCTTCTAATTCTATTGTTTTTTAAACATCTCTTCTTGAGCAGGCTCATATTCAGCCAGCCTTTTCTTCATTTCAACCTTTGATTTTTGCAGTTGTACCTCCTCATCTTAATATCTTTTTAAAGCTTTTTATATTTTTCCAGCCTTATTATTTGACTTGATATACTCCTTCAGAGTTTATTATATTTTAAGCAGCTCTGAGTACTTCTGATTTATTCGTTGCTCTGGGTTACTGGAAGTCATGTCTTGTACCAAAGCTGGAGCCTGCACTGCTTTTTGCTGAACAGCTGCAGAATTCTTCCCAGTCAGTGTCTTTTTCTCACCTTTTGAGATTGATTTTCTTTCAGGTTCTCTGAATTTCTTTTTACTGGCATCCAAGCAGTGCACTTACTAGCCAGTTACTGAAATTTAACCAAAAATATGAGTTGACTGGTTTTCTCTTTTGAGTTTCTCTTTTCACACTGGGAGAGTTGAACTTTAGTTGTTACTCAATATGCAGCCATCCTGAAAGTCCAACATATCCCTGTCCTTGAGAAAAATTGGATAGGGTTGCCTCACCATGAGAGCATACAACCCAGAGACCTGCCTTGCAAATGTCAGAGCAATAATTAAAACAGTCTTCTAAACAATAAGCCATATGGCAGCATGACAGGGAGGTTTCAAAAGGAGGTAAGGTCAATTTTTCAAGAACAAGGTTGAGATCCTAGGGGGAAGGAGGAATTTGCTTTTGAGGGATTCCCATGTGCAACACTCCTTTCGTAAATTGTTTGAACACAAAGAGATTGATGGGCAAACAAGATGATGGTCACAAGCTGCACTTTTACAGAAGAATATGACAATATCCAAGTAGCTCACACGAACATTTCAAAATTAGGCAATATGAAACCTTTTCTGGACATTTGTTACTGGCTACGCACCACCTAGAAAATTTCTTCCACATGCTGGTGTGTGGGACACCAAAGACTGATAACAGCACATAAATACAAAAGGGATGCTTGCCCTGATCAAGGCATTCAACTCTGAATCATCTTTGATCCTTCGAGACCTCCAAGTTGCAACAAGACAATACCACAGTCATGTGGTATATTAACAAGCAAGGGGAACCTCTACAGACCAGCCATGTTAGCTTGAGATATAGCTTTGCAGCACAGTTTCACTCTACAGGTATCCTACACTCTGTCAGAGCAAAGCTGTGTGGCAGACGCTCATGAATGGAAACTAGATCAATGAGTCTTTCAAGATTTGATCCATCTGTGGAGAGTTCCTCAAGTACACCTCTTTGTTTTCTCTCTAAACAGTCAGTCAGCAAGCTTCTGCTACAAGACTCCATGTAAGAAGGCCTGGAGGACAGACGGCTTTTCTTTTCCTTGGACAGGAATGTTCCCATATGCTTTTCCATCCTTTCCAATACCCAGGGTATTTCTGAAGATTCAAAAGGAATCGTAGGTTCACAGGTAAATACTAGGTTAACTGCTTTGATGGCCCATTTTTAAGCCTAGACAACAAAGTCAGGTCAGAATCAAACCCTCCACCTTATGTCTATGAGGTAAAGACCTTAACCACTACACAAAACCCACCCTCCCCCTCCCCAACCCTTCAAGCCCAAGAAACTATGGTTCTCTCTTATTTTGTATATGGCCAGGCCAATTACCACAAGCTTCCTCACAGACTAGATCTGCTTTGTTAATGTGTTTTTCTTTTCTAACCCTCCATTTAATTCTCCAGTCTTTTGGGTTTCTAATACCATGACAATCAAAGTATGATTAAAGTTCGTGAAATTAGCATTGTTTCAATCTTTGATGTTAGCCAAAAAGTGCTCTTTGTAGCACCCATATAGTGTGCCCAGAACTGACGACTCCTGTAATTCATGCAGAGTTACATGTATTGGCAGCATATCTAAATAAGACTATAAATTCATTTTTTATGAGACCCAATGCTCCTACTGATATTGGGACAGAATGTGCATCATTCTTCCACATTACCCTCACTTCTGCCTGTAAATCCTGTCATTTTATGACCTTGTATCTCTTGCTATGCAAGACAAACTGCTACACCCATTGATTACAATGATCAATGCTACTTCTGTCTTTTTCATGGACTACTATATCCGGTTTCCCTCGCATCTCTTTTTTAAATTGTTGGTAATAGGTGATCCCATGTGGTATAAACATCATCATTCTCTATAATGCTTTGTGGCTCATGTTTCCAATGCTTCATATACTTCAATAATCCAAAATGCAACAATTCTTGCCACATTATTATGCCTTTCAGTATACAGGCCTTCTGTCATTAGTGTATCACACTCAGCAGTAAGATGTACAACTGTTTCCAATTCTGTTTTAAAAAAACTGCATTTCTCGGTTTCTTCGACATGTTCAATGGACTTTGTAAACCAATGTGTATGGGCCACTAATATTAACCTTTCATCTTTTGGTTTAAATTCACCTTTCCTTAACCAATCCGGAGTAAGATCCTGAGCAACATGAGGTTGTTCCAGGAGTTATGAAAAACAGAAATCCCAAGAGGATAAAGTTCCGCTCAATCACTCAATGTATAAAAAAAAGAAGCAAAGTTGGAACAAACATGGCCAGGTATCAAATAAATATGCTTCTGTATAAACATTTACTAAATATGTCCTTAAACTTGATGCAACTTCAGAAACATTTAATATTTAAAATCAATAATGCTGTTGGCAGTTCAAATAAAGTGCTATGTCTAAAATCACATGATATGCTTATAAATGTTACGTCGGTGGGCATCATTGAATTGATGGTATTTAATTGTTAATTGAATAATTATTCTGGTGAATGTCTGATGAAGCATCTTGTAAGGACACAAAAGCATTTACTGGATAAATAAATGTGTTTTATTCAATAATACCCAGCAGTGTTTATTCCAACTTTTTTTGTCTTCTGTTCAAGGAGTTTCCGCACTTGCAACTATATTTATGCCTTCCCCACATATCTTGCCTTCTCATCTGATTCCTCTTATATTCTTTTTTGTTTTCTGGCACATTCAGTTGCTGCCTGATTTTTGTCTACTTCTGGATTGGTTTCTCATGTCATGCCAATATGCTTATGCTAAACTACGCAGGGAAGTAATCTTACATTCGTTCTCTTCATGTTTCAGAACTTTCACTATGTTTGGATCTGATGAGGTCAGCAGATATGTACGCAGTCCTATGACTGCAGAACCTTATATGCAAGAATTTCGAGGAGGTCCATACCTCCTTCAGAATGAATGATATATATTTTGGTATATACTTACTTTTACTTAATCATTTGATATGCATTAAGTATTTTGTTTTGTTTTCCTGTCCAGCTACACCCATACCTTTTGGGGCCAGTCAATCACCACAAAACTAAGTTAGAAAAGGAAGAACAAATTGGTTTATAGCTTGGACTTTAATGTATGTGTGCCAAAGTCTTATGATATACTTAAAAAAAAAAAAAAAAAAAAAAAAAAAAAAAAAAAAAAAAAAAAGGTGTTAAAAGCCTGGATCTATTAGGGGGAGGGAGTGGCCATCCATGGGTGGGGAAGGCTAACGTGATTTAGATACCAATGCAAGGTGCTCAGTTCTTGAAACCTGATGAATCTACAGTTAACAGATTATCCGAGGACAGACATGAGGAATGTTAGGGCTCAATGTTCTTGCTCAAAAAAGTAACAATGGTCTCAAAACCCTTAGGCTTCACACATTGCCCAACTACCCAACAATATGACTTGTAAAAGCATGAGCATGACTCAGGCACAAACTAAATGTCAGGCAAAGGAAGGTAATCATATGAGATGCCTTTAATGGGTCTGACATCACAAATTAAAGTCACTAATGGAATAAGTATGCTACCATGACTTCGGTCAATCAAAAATCTGATGCATAACTCGTAAGTTGTGTCAGAGGTCCACTGAGCAGACCCTCGACAACTGTGGATAACCACCCAGACTGGCTATGTTGACAGGAATGGGATGCCAGGAGAAGTAATCTTCCACCTCAAATTTAATCAATCTGTTATTCAAGTTGCTATTCTTTAACATTATTCCAGACTGCTCCATGCCCAATTTGATCAAAATGAAGACAGATGGTATAAACATCCCGAAGCACACCACACAGTTTGAATTGGAGACCTACCTCTTTCACAATGGGGAGACTGGAATGAACTCAGGCCTCCATTAACTGAAGGCAAGTCTTACAAAAGAAAAGCCACATAAAATACTGACGTCCCTACATGAAGGTTACGCCTTGACCAGTCCTACAAACCAAGTTTCCATTAATCAATTTCTAGCTTCAATCTCAAGGCACAAAATGCTTTCTCACTAGTTCAGTTACAGGCTTCTTTTCATTATCTGATATAGCAACTGAGTGACTTTCAACTGCCACAAAGAACTCTGAAGAAAAGTGGAAAAGAATGCAGAAAGTTTTACTACCATCAAGGATTAAGATCCAAGATGTGCAATGGGCAAAAAAAAAAAAAAAAAGTATTGAAGGTTAGGAATGAGTGCCTGTGTGTGGTCGAAAAACGTCACTGTCTGCATAATCCTCCGAGCATGAAAGTGTCCAAATAAAAGCTGAATTCTGACTGGTGAAAAGGATGAATCCAACCACAAAATTCATCAAAGGAGGTGCTTAATTCTACAGCATAGCACTACTTTGTCCTTCTACTACTGGATAATGAACACAGGAACAATACTAGCTGAGCAATCAAGGAGATCATACAGGCATAAAACACCTTTAAGTAGACACATTTAAAAGTTTTCCCCCTTTTCAACTTAAAAAGTTTTCCTCCCTTTTCAAGACTATAATAGTGCTCACCTCCCAAATTTGTTACGGTCGTACACAACACAGGTGCAAATTTGCATCCATCCAGTCATCAAGACTAACCTTAACTTAACTAATGTATTACTTTGCTTTACCTGGAGTGATTGGGAATACACAGACTTAAAAACCTAACTTTCTTGTTTATTTGCTGGTGTACATTCAGGTGTCTAATGAAGATGTTTGTAGATCCACTGGTTTTGCAAATAAATAGGAGCTTAAGACGGTGTCTTTCACAGCTTGAAAAGCAAGATGTACATAACCTCAAAGCAGACAGTACACTACTGATTATAAGGAAAAGTGTGCTAATCTATCAGTAAAGTTGAAAGATTTAAAGCCTTTAATATAATTAGAAATCTTTGGGGTTTTCCAGTTCAGTGATATGCCTGGATTTGTACATACCAAAGGGGACATTATTCAATGCCTGAAAAGGGAAAAGTACAGTGGGTACTGTATTGCACTTTTTTATTCAGAGTCCATTTTTGGTCCACCAGTGTCCGGCTCACAGTCATCAAACTTGTTCCACCACACTTCTAGGATATTGGCTTGGATATCTGCAAAATAAAAACCAAACAGGATAGGGCCCAGCATGGATCTCTTTTATATCCCAACAACTACTACACTTTATGTTCAGAGAGGATACCAGCAACTTTCAGTGGACAACACAGGGTTTGTCTAATTTTTCAATAGTATCAACACTGGGAATGGTGTCAAAACCTTGACCAACTTAAGCAGTATGCATTGAGTGACTACTGTCCTCATTCTCTGTAAACTCTTCAAAGAAGTTTACCAAATTCAGAAGACAGGACTCATCCTTCACAAAACCAAACTGATTTGGGTCTAGATCAGTTAAAGCTGTCTAGGTCTGCATAGTTAAATTCTGCTATGATACTTTCCACAGATTTAAATATAATATTAGTGAGGTTGATGGGCCTATAATTATTTGGATCTGTAGAGGGATCTCCCTTGTGTAAGGGGGGGGGGGGGTGACAGTGGCCATTTTTCTGGTGTTTCAGCAGTCTCAAAGATGACAACTCCATGCTTTATGAATGTCACACCAATGCAATTTTAGAACCCCTACAACATGTATTCTCCTTGATCAGCACTCCTGTACAGACTTACGGAGTATCAGTCTTTTCTCTACTTACCAGCCAGAAAATATTCACCCTCCAACAAAGATATGCAGGAGACTTCCTCTTTCCTCAGTGTACTTTAAATGGCACTGCTGTAAAGCAAACCTACACACTGCAGCTTAATATGGGCATTAGTAAAGGTCGGAAAAAATGTAGTCTCAGCTTAGAAGTAATAAGCATCTAACTCAGCACATGCAAGTGTAATGCAAATAACTGCTAGTAATCAGTGATGGCATACATGTCCTGAAATTGCACACCAGACACACTAGTCTCAACGTCAATGGCAAAATAATTAAGTTAACCAACTACGAAAGAAGACAAAAAAAGGCAAAGAAATGACAACATATACCCTGGGAACCTGGGGATTAAAAAAAAAAAAAGAGAGAGAGAGACTGACATATTTCCACCTAGTCACACTTACTTGAATGGATTGGTGTAAGGAAGGGAAATGGCAAAAACACTGACGTAATGTTCAGCCACAAAGTTAGCATAAAGATGAGGCAGTCGGACCAGAGCTAGGGAAAAAAAAGTTTAAAGGTAAATGGTTAGGTTATTTGATTATGATAAAATTATATTTTTTATGAACAATCAAGATACAAGCCTCCACTGAAAAAGGTAAGAGCAACATAGCACCTGTAGTCAAAAGCAGATTTCAAACACATGCAGCTTACTCACTGAAAACTGACACTGTTTATCATTACATTTGCAATGTTGGCCAGTTATAGACAGCTGTTGAAGGGATAGAGTAAGCACCTGGGATTTGATAAGTCAGACTTGTGGTGAAGTGAGGTTCTGCTATCTATGGAGCTTTAACTGTATGGAATAGCACAGTGTTAGAATATAACTATGCCTGACAAATAAAACCTGCGCGATATAGGAATTAGAAGGGAAGAATAATGGACTGAAGACATGTCTACAGCACCTTCAAACTCCTTAACAGGTATTAAGGCCAGCTAGGCCTGAGAAACCTTGAATGCTTTAACAAAAATCTTCACTTAGCCACAAAATCAATACCGTTGCAATAAAAACATGTACTTATCAATCAGGATAAAAAGAACACAATGATAAATATATCAGTCATGTATATATTTTATGTGCTAATTTATTCTAAATGTTTATGTCATATGTTTATGCTGATTAGTTTTGAATCTAATGTGCACAACTATATGCATGCTGAGACTCTCATCAATTTGTTCTTTGTTTTAAGATTATGCTTATTAAATATACATAGCTTCATAGACTGTTACTAAGCATGCAGTCTGGGAGACCATTATGCAGCACAGCCCTAATACCCAATTGTCCCCAAGCACTGTCTAAGTGACTTGCTCACGGTCCCACAGTTAGGCAAAGGAATACTGAGAAATCAAGCCCTGTACCCCAAGTAGTAACTTATTAACAGCTTATAGCCTTAATCCATCATACTAACTGCCAGAGTGCAACACATGCATGCAAAGTATCTAATTGCTCGTTACCACTGCACTCTATATATCAAACCTTTTTGGCAATGTCTCATTAAACTGTTAAAGCAGCTGCATATTTATTTCACTGTTTTGTGTCTCTGGAAGGGGTAACAGATGAAACAGGTCATCCAACTACCACCCAGCTTATATACACATGAATAAATTAATGAATGAAAGAAAAATCATATTTTAAAGAATTTTGAGGGACAAAATTCAAGAATCATATACTTAATCAAAGGTAGGTAAAGTGATGAGCACTTGCACATGTTCAGCTTTCTGTGGCGTTATGTAGAGAAAGCACTGTTGTGCTAGAGGTTACCATGCCGGTAGATGTCCTACTAATCACTGTTGCAATATCCCACACTGTTGGGTTATCTCGCCAAATAACCTGGGTATCGGGCCAGGGTACCAAAGTGAAAACCTTCCTTAGAGCATGCATCTGATGTAAGCCCACAGGCATAAGGGTACACAAGCAGGCAAGTGTAAATCCTCACATGATCTCCAAGCTAGTAAGCCTGTAGTAGCCGGAGAAATAAAATAAATTAGCCAGTTAAGAGAGGACAGGCAAAAAGACAGTGATCCTCCTTGGTCCATAAAGAAAAGGAAGAAACAGAAAAGGGGGAAGGGTAGAGTAGGAAAGATACAGCAAGAGTGATCTGCAGGAAAGGTACTGTTATAAGTTCTTAAACAATTGTGTCCTTCCTTCGATTACTGTTACAGTATTCCAAACTGTTGAGCAATTCCCAAAGCTTATGGAGTACAGCAGTTGGATGAGAAACAGCAGAATTTTCTGGTAGCCTAAAGAGGACTGACTTGGAGAAGACAGCTCTGGATTTACAGAAGGGATCCACTCTGTAATGTTTGGTGAAGGTATGCACAGAAGACTAAGTAGCTGCTTCTAGTATTGTTCTAGAATGAATCTCCTTGTAAAATGCTCCAGATGAGGCCACTGCTCTAGCAGAATGTACCTTTGCTGGAGAGGGTAAGGATTTGCCTTTCTGAGACTAGCAAAAATGTAATGAATGTAGAAATCAAATTAGCAATAGTTTGCTTAGACTCCTGTAAAGACAAAAGTTGGCCGGACTTGCAAATATCTTTAGTCTTATCCAGGTAAAATCTGAGTTGTCTACACAAAGAAAATATTGAATCTGTTCTCCCTTATTTTGTGGATTATAGAAGAAGTTGGGAAGATTTATGGTACAACAGAGTTCATTTACTATTTTAGGCATAAAGGAGGAAGTGTCCCTCAAAGACACACAATCCTTGTGAAAAATAAGGAAGGGAAGCATTACTATAAGGGCCTGTAGTTTGGAAACTTGTCTGGCTGAGGTTAGAGCTACCAGAAGAATGGCTTTCAAAGTACAAAATTTGAGAGAGGCAGATGCTGTTACAAAAGGAAAAACAATGAATTTCTTGCAGCACAAAATTGAAGTCTCAGACAAGTGGGAAAGCTTTCCTTGGGGATTTATTAAGTGTAGTACACCTTTTAAGAACTGAATTTACCTCTAATCTGGCCAGAACAGGAGCAAACAGATACAGCTGAAATGTGTGCCTTTAACAGATGAATACGCTAAGCCAGACTTCAACAGTTAACACAAATAAATTGGGTGTCTAAAAGGGATCAGAAAATGATTCATCTATAATGTTAGGTTGAGGGATGACTGATTAGTATGAAGTAATGAACCCTTCTGTTTGAGCACATCCATTTTGGAAGGTAGCCCGTGGTGATGGCCCTTGGCTAGGAGGAGGATAAGAGGAAGCCAATGCTGCCTTGGCCAATATGGAGTCACCAGCAAGATCTTTGGGTATTCTCTTTGGATCCTTATTAGACCATGGGGAGAAGAGGAAGTGGAGGGAATAAGAACCTCCCTTGCCAAAGAAAGGACAATGCATTCATTTTAAAAGCTTGAGGACAGTAGGTCCTGTTGCAAATGAGTGGAACACATTTGCTGTCGTTGGAGGCACATAGATCTATCTGTAGCACCCCAATTATGGAGGATGTCTATGAAGATTTCCCTATTCAGCATCTATTCATGGAGATCTTCCCTTGATCTGCTTAGAAAGTCTGCAAGGACATAGCCCTGTGAGAGAATGTAAATCACTTGAGTGAGAGGTTTGCTTTGGTGGCCTGCTCCCACGCCAAAAGAGCCAATCTGCACATTGATAAGATATGGTGTCCCCTTGCTTGTTTACATATCACATGAGTGTAGTGTCGTCTGTGAACACACGTAAGGGGCCTGGTTTCCAAGAATGGGAGAAGATCTGTAGGGCCTGTTAGTACTCTCATCTCCTTCAGCCCTGCGTGTTCTGAACTTAGATTCACTTAGTCTCAGGTTGCCCATCCAAGCCGCTAAGCATCGTCTGATGAACCTGTATGCAGTTCCAGCTGTGGTGTCTGAAGGTAGACCCCAGGCTCAGATTTATCTGTGATATCCATGAAAGGGTTTCATTCTTTAGGCAAGGCAATAGGGGAATCTGGGTGTCTAGGGGATGGAAATGTTGCAACCAGGTGGATTTCAGAATATACTACCTCCTCCTCATATGGAAAAGGAAACAATCATACTTAGCCATGTTACTGATGCATGCAACTGTATGAATTGCAGGAGTCATTACAGGGCACATTGCGGGTGCTGAAAAGAGCACTTCTGGCTGACATCAAAGGCTGAAACAATATAATTTCATGAACTTTAATCATACTTTTACTTCGGAATGGGGTCCATTCCCATCATGGTATTAGAAACCCAAAAGATTTGTAGAAATTAAAATAGACAGAACCTGGTAAAGGGAACAATGTGTAGGTATGGTTGCTGCTATGAACCCCAGTGTTCCGAGGTACACCCCTGCAGTACAAAACTGAAGAGGAAGTAACAGGTGAGGCTCTGTATTTCGCCTGGTGGAAGGAAAGCTTGTGTGCACTTGGTGTCTAGTCCACATTCCAAGAAAACTAGTTCTTGGGTTGGTTTCGCTGCAGACTTTTGTAGACAGATTGTCAACCCCAGGTCCTGATGTAAGGACAAGGTGAAGTTGAGATGAGTTAAGAATATCTGCTGAGAAGTTGCCTGCATTAACATGTCATCCAAATAAAGAAATATATGGATTCCTTGTACTCTGCAGTAAGCTACTACTGGAGTGTGACACTTTGTGAAAACTCTGGGGGGCTGTAGAAAGTCCAAAAGGCAAGGCATAGAACAAAGTATGATGAGCAAGTAGAAAACCTCAAAAATTTCCTGTAAGCAGGGTGAATAGGAATGTAGAGATAGGCATCCTAAAAGTCCAAAGACACCAAGAATTCTTGCGGAAGAATGAATGGGACTACAGTTCGTAGGGACATCTTGAAAGATGGGACAGAGAAAAGTGTTGAGGGTGAAGAGATACAGTATACATCTCCAGGCTCCTCCTTTTCTTGAAAAGGGCAATAGTCCTGAATAGAACCCTTTTCCCACATATTGTGGAGGCACTGATTCTACTGTGCCTTGCGCAAGCAAAGCTTGAATGATAAAGTGCAACTATATCGGATTGTGAGGAGAAGGAGGGATACAACTGAATGGAGGAACTTCTTTCCAAGTTATTTTGCATTGGTTCTAAATGATGGAAAGAATTCATTAGCGTGAAGTGATGAGAAGCCAGTTTTTTTAGGGATGAGATGAACATTTTGGATAGGGCTAAGGATGGATCAAGGGACTGAGGAGGTGATGCAGGGTAGAGTCAGGCAGACTTGTCTGAGTGGACAGACTTCCCATATCTAGCTTCTCCCTCAGGTTCATCGTGGAATCTTTTCCTAGGCATTTTTTGGCCTTATAATAAGGCCTAAATTCCCTGCAGGCGAATGAAGGGGATTTTGCAGGGAAGTTCCTTTGGTATATGGGCACAGAAGTGTTAAATATCTGTCTTCAGTCCTTCATCATTTTACCTAGCTCTTGTAATTGTTTGAAAAGATTAGCAGCATCTGGACCAAACACAAGGTCATTGTTTAAGGGAGAATCAAAGTGGGGCTAAGAACATAACCATGCATATCACCTGACCACAGAACCTGTATCAGCTGCTCTGGAGGAAGCTTCCACTGCATCACAGCTGCATTTTATGCTTTGCATAGCCACATGGAAAGCCTTAGGCATTACAGATGAGGCCAGTTGTTTACTACCTAGTTCTTCATGGGAGGACAGTAGTTAAACTGCCTAGAATAGACAGTAAGTTATTTAGTCATTTGGGCCTGATAATTCATAGCTCTAAAGGCAAGAGTGAAGGATGTATAAACCTTTTCCCCCAGTCTGTGTACTGCCCTGCTGTCTTTATCTGAAGGAAGAGCACTGTCAGTAGACAGTAACTTAGAGGGCTTGTCTGTAGACATGGGAAAGGCAAAAAGGGTCTACCACAGGGTTTTTGTACAGAAATTTCAAGTCTTCAGATACTTTGCAAAATATAGCAGACCTTTTAGGAGCTGGTAGCTGAAAATCAGGTGCAGTAAAAGCAGATGCAAAAGCATCAAGGAAAGCTTCCAGAACAGGGGGGGCAGAGGTACAGGAGCAGGGGTGCCTACTTCTAAGACATTATAGTATCTCTGCTAAACTTCAAAAATCTGCTTCGATTCCCATTCAAAATGCTTCACCATTTTTTTAAATGAGTCTTCAACACCAGAGTATGGAGAAAGGGAATCTTCATCAGAAGTGGAGGAGTAGGCCATGGAGTGTTCAGAGTCTGATTCAGCCTCTTCACCTCAATTAAAGTCTCTAAGCATCTCTTTTGGGGATTGGTAGAACAAACAGTAGTAGGAGTAGGCCCTGCAATGGACGGTGGCACGAGTGCCATTATGGCCTTAAACAGGCCCCGGTGAAAAATCCATCCACTCATTTTGCATGTGCACCTGAGGAGAGGAAACACTTCTTCCTAGGAATGGCATCCCCTTTGACTAAAGAGTAAGCTTCAGCCACTGAAGATCCTGAATAACTCTGGAATTTCCTTTCTTACGAGGCTCAGCCGTAGGCCTTTGGGTCCTTTGGAAATTATTAAGCAGGTTTCCCCTTCCTCACCATCGGTAGCTTTCATTTTGGACATTCAAACTTCTGACACCAGTATGGCATTTGAAGTTTGTATGTTGTTTCATATGTGTGACACCATACCGGCCTCAGGTGGGGTCACAGTAGAGGTCATCTGAGTAGGCATCAGGCACACCACAGGTTCCAAAACTTCTGCGAGTACATCTGAGTCTGAATGAGCAGTCATGGTATCAGGCCTAGACCCCACAGGTTCATAGATAAGTGCTAAGGCAATTAAGCTGCAGATGAATTTCAAGTCTAGCCAAAAAAACCTTTTCAAAATTCTCCTGTAGCCTCAAGGATGGCAAAACAAGATAAACTAGGACAGAATTTCAGGATGCCCATCCAGTTACCTAGGTTTACCTTGAAGGTGGCAAGGGTGCTACTCTGCTTGACATGTAGTGGAAGTTTGTCCAAGAGATGAGGGATACAACTATCATGCCAACTTGTCTTATTTACCTGCTGATGAAGGTTTAGTTCCTTTAACAGAGTATATGATGTATCATTAGTTTTGCAAAGGAATATAAGATTAAATAAAAGTGGATCTTTCATGGCATGAAAGGCTAGACAGATTTCCATGGAGGAGTCTGTAAGAGACTGAGTACAGAGAAATGGCGGACAGTCTCTCCTGATAACTAAGATTTTTTATTCCACTGATCTTTTAAGTTGAGAATCTCTGAGATCTCTCAAGTTATGTTATATGTTTACATAAAAACAAGCCAAAAGGTGTGTTATACTCAATAATGGGTCTGATATGATATGAGTAAAGGGGACTCAAGAATTCTTTGAAAATAGTGGAGATGCCTTTAGAAATTAGATTGGCCAGATAAAAGGCTTTCTGTACTACTATGGAGACATAATGGTCAAATGAGTTAACAACAGTACCCAGATCCCTTACAACAGTGTCTGATTCGAGGGGTGATTCTCCTATACGGTACATGAAACTGTTCTACTTACCAAAATGAACTATGCTTCTTTTTTTTCTTTTTTTTTAACATTTAATTTGAAACCACTGCCCTTGCACTAATTATTAAAATGGTCTATGCGATGTTGCAGCAATTATGAGCCATTTGAAGATTGAATACCACCACCCAATTTACAGTTATCTGCAAACTTAGTTAACCATAGACCAGAAGTGCTGGCCTGAAAGTCTTAGAAACATATTCCAATTAGGAGAGGGCCCAAAGATGAGCCCTGTGGTACACCACTAATAACTTTCATTTTCAGAAGTGGTACCTGCTACTCTAACCACATTGATACCCAGTTGGTTGTCTGACAGAACCTACTGCACAACATTAGGATTTATACAGATACCAACAAGTCTACCAATAATGCTTGCATGGAGAATAGTGTCAAATGCCTTAGCAAGGTCTAGACATTTTGTATGCATTTCATAACCACTATCCGCTGCTTCAGTTACCTTTTCAAAAAGATTATTGAGAAAGTGAGAGGCAGGACCTTCTTTTGATAAAACTAAATTAAAGAAAGTCCATATTAATGAAGTCTGAGATAATGCAGTCAAGCAGCTTTACATATGAGGCTAGTGAGACTAATAGGTCTGTAGTTAAGCCGCCCTTGTGCAATAGCATCACAATAGCCATTTTCCAAGTTTCAGGAATGTAACCAATGGAGACGCTTAGATCAGAGTGTTTAAGTAGGGGTTCAGAAAGGCCATATTTGGCACTGATAATCAGGCAACCTGGTATGTTGTCAGAGCCAATGGATAACATATTCTTAGGTTTTGAAATGGTTGAGAGAATTTGTTCCATAGTAATTAAAGGGGGTGGCTGGAATTGTGGAACGTGGGATAGCTCTAACTGTGGGTGGAGTAAAATTTGCACTAAATTTGTTAGCTAGGATATTAACTATTTTCTTTGGGTCAGAGAGTTTAGCATTATTGTAGTCCAGTTCTCAACACTGTTTGGTGTTGGCTCAATTTCCAGACAAAGAAAAAAAATTGCCTTTTTTTTTTTTTTTTTTTACATTAGTGGTTATTTTAAGTTCATACTCAGCTTTTAGCTCTCTCTTAGGTTATATGCTGTTAAAGTAAGCAGACTGAGACCACTTATAAACACTAAACTTTCTTTTGTACAGTCGCGACATCAGGGTTAGCGGGGTCCACCATCTTTGCTTGAACAAGGAGCTTAAGGAGCACAGTTTTCAAGCAGGAGTTGACAAAGTCACATTCTTAAAGTCCTTGGGACAAAGGACCGACAAGTAGTATATTTTTTATAGTTGTATTCTGTACCTATGCAAAGAAGTAACTGGGAGTGAAGATCATAGGAAGTTACTAGGCTAATGACCCTGGGGCTCTTACAAGCCTAACAAGAGTTTATCCCCAAAAGGGAAACCTCAGTCAGCACCTGTCACCCGTGTCAGTGAGGGACAAATGTGGAACCCCTGGAACAAATTTGTGATTTCCTATCCACTCATCAAGGTTGCACTTGAAGAGGGTCAGCGAGGTACTCTGCTTGACATGTATGGGAAGTCTATTCTAGAGACAGGGCAGCCTCTGGGAGACAAACCTATCCAGCAGGTTTTGTTGCTGTCGCATATTACATTTAGGCTTATCGAGCGGGTAATGCGTGAGAAGTTAGACTTACAGATATGGAGCATCTCTAGTAGAGCAGGGTCCAATATTGCTTTGTAGGCAAGACACAGATCACTTCTGAGCAAAGTGATAGTGATTTGAGCCTGTCCTCACAAGGCAGGTGTTGGAGGCCATGGATTCTCTTTGCGAGGTATTTCTGTGGCCTTTCCAGTTGGTGCAAGTGTTTGGAGAGGTACATACCAAACAGGGCGTTATAATTGGTCTGTCACAATTATACTTTCCCCTCGTAGCTGACATCTAACACAGCAACAACAAACAGCAATGCAAATGAGAAGAAAAAAAATACAAGGAAGGTTCCCCAAAGGGGCACTTACCTGAACTAATGAAGGCCAACACTACCAATAACTATGCTTAGAACAGACCAACAGTGTGAGACCTGTGTTCGTACTGGCAGCGAGATGATCTGAGGACTTGTGCTCAACACCGAAATTGTGATAGACTTAGGGACACAAGTGGACAGTGGTCTCACCTTCGATAACCACATCACCACAACAGTCAGGAAACTTCTATGTGGCACACCTCCACAAAGGTAGAGAAAAAAAATGAATCCAAGAGCCAGCAGGAAGAAAAACAAATCTGAATGACAACTACTTTACACGAGTTAAGCACTTTCCTCTCCACTAGAGAGACTTCATCAGAACAATGTGCACACAACACCTAGCCTTTTATATACCCTCCCCAATTAATCAATTAGAACTTTAAGGAGAATCAATTAAAAGCAAAAAACCACATTGGTAATAAAAACCCCTTCAACACTGTTACAATTAATTACCATAACCAAGTTTCATGTACAGACAAATTTCCTTGTTACAAATAACATTAAAACAATCTTAAACCTGTATAAAAATATAAACATTAAATTCTGCACAGTAACAAATTAGTTCAGTTAGCCTAAAATGAACTAATTTGTTACTGTGCAGAATTTAATGTTTATATATATTATGAACCTATGAATGTCTGCTTATGTACCCTTACTCACATGGGCTTAGATTGTATGTCACACACATAGCTATATGGAAAATTTTGGCTTTCTTTACCCTCCACACCATCCGATGTCCAGGTTATTTGACAAGATAACGCAACAGTCTGGAATACTGTAACAATGACTTAAAGAAGGACATCATCCTGGCAAATATTTACCCTGAAACTGTAATCCTACCATTTCTCTGCATGTACATACCCTGTATGAACATTAATACCATTGCATATGAATGCTGGGGGCTTAAATGTTACAGTATTAAATAAAATCAGTTATAGAATGTGACTGCATTTATCATTAAGAAAGGTCTATGTTAAGTAGTTTTGGTGACCAGGTTAGTCCAATTAGGCTTGTGGCCTCTTTTTAGTGAAGAGCAAAGGTGGCATTCACACAGAAAGGGAAATTTGACAAGGACACCAGGTAAACTTCTGTATTTACTTCTTTCTGAGTGAGAGGATGATTTCTGGTCAGCATGTAACCACTTGCTAACTCACAGCAGAATCCTGTGCTGAACACTGAAATCAAGTGCTGCTGATGTTCACATCTTTGCAGCAAATGTTATTTCCATGCAGTCACTGTTAGAAATGAACAATGTTCCTTATGTTCTCAATGCCACACTGCAAAAACTGTTATGCAAGTTAGTAGAAAGTCTCACATGTGGTGAAGACTCAAAGGAAGCATTTCCAGACAGTGGTCACCATTCTGATATCAATGGTCCTATATCTGTTGCTGTAACTGTTAAAGATATGCTTTCTATTTCTCCTGCACAAAAACAAATTTTGGACTTAGTATTTGGCCCACAAAAGGTACTACAATTTCCACTGATAGTTTTACTTATACTGTCTGTGGGTAAAAATGATACTTTCTGTATGTCAATTACTACTACTTTTTTCAATGCCAAATTCTGTATCTGAAAACCATGCTACTTCAGCTAAGGTTTTTACAGGTGGGTTATAGTGTGGCCCCAGGGCCCTTACAAGCCTAGCCAAGTTCAAACCTAGTTCCCAAGGGTGTCTGGATCAAGCAGACACCAAAATCAGCACTTATTGGCCCTGTCCAAGACGGACAGAGGTGAACCCCCCTGGAGTGAATTTCCGGTTACCCACCCAATTGTCCAAATTGCACTTAAATAGGGCCAATGAAGGGCTTTGATTAACATGAATATGAAGCTTGCTCCAAAGATGGTGCAACCTCAGTCACTCTCTCTATCCAGCAAATTCTGTTGATGTCACATACCGGGTTAAGGTCCTTTGAGCGAGTAACTCCTGTGCCATTTGACTTGCGAATGTGTAGCACTCCATCAAAGCTGGGTCAGACATTGCTCTACATGCCAGGCACAGGTCACCTCTGAGTAGTCTATGACACAGAGTAAAGTGACACTGATTTCAGTCTGTCCACATAAGACAGATCTTGAAGACCCTGAATTTTCTTCTTAACAAACGTTTGTGTTCTCTTCAATTGTTGCAAGTGTTTGGAAAGGTACATACACAAAATGGAGCATTGTACTCCATTATTGGCCTGATGAGGGAAGAGTACAGGGGGAGTTATACCCTGTTTTTTCTGTTGGCAATGCCCTTACTTATATGAGCAATATAAAATGCCTTTCTTACAACTGTGGTGACATGGTGATTGAAGTTAAGGTTGCTGTCAACTTGTGTGCCCAGATCTATCACCACTGACTGTGTGCTTAGGGTATTGCTATTGATGTGGTAGTTTTGCAGGATCATCACCCTTGCCAAAGGGGATTATAATGGATTTTTTTGCATTAAGTTTAAGACCATGACTTTGACACCAGTCATTATTCTGCGCAAGAGCTTCTTGCAGGATGCTGACATCATTAGGAATTTCAATGATCACTCCCAGTTTGCAATCATCAGCAAACTTTGTCAGCCACAGTCCTTTAGTTTTAGCCTGCACTTTGGAGAACTAGATTCCAAACAGCAGGAGTCCCAGAACCGATCCCTGTGGAGCACCAATGGTTATGGGTCTGCCGGAGGAGGTGGAGTCCCCTATTTTGACCAAATGAGTTCCATCAGTGAGCCAGTTTGCAAACCACCTGACAATATTGTCACGGTAGGCTGTATGCACAGATTTGCGATCATCTAGGCTTTTGGTAACTCTCGCAGTAGTCCACCAAGTTTAGAAGGCATGATCTCTCCATGGCAAGGCCAAACTGGGTGGGCTTCAACATTTGGAGATTTTCTATAGCTTTGTTAATAAGGTCCATGATGACTCGTTCCATGGCCTTGCAGATAAGGCTGGTCAGGCTAATGGGTCTAAAGTTTCTGGGGTCTGTGGATGCACCCCCTTTGTGCAAAGGAATGATGGTAGCGGTTTTCTATTCCACTAGGAAGAAGCCAATGCTTAGGCTGTAATTGAAAAGTGTACTCAATGGCGATATTAATTCCTGTTTCAGTCCATGTAGAAAGTACAGTTTTGTACCTACCATAAATGTAGATGTTCGAGTGTATACACTGCTGCAGTCATTACAATTGGGTTATCCTGCTGTCAGGCGGTCCCTCAGTCGGCCAGAGTTCTAAAGTCTTGGTCTGGCGTCGGTTGCTGTCACTTCTTCCCTGACATCAGAGCGTCAGGGGTATACAAGATGCAGCCGACGCCATTTTCTTCAGTTTTTCTTGCCCCAGATGTCAGGTGCCCTCAAAAAGGTAGGCAATGTAAATTGCTAATAAAACATACATAAGAAAAGCAATCAAAAACTTTCAGTTACCAGCAAATACTCCCCATAGGTAGCAAAGGGTAGAAGGCATAGGTACATACCAGCAAGAAAGAGGGGAAGGAGGGAAGGTAACCTAGACTGCAGCAGTGTATACACACAAACATCTACATTTATGGTAGGTACAAAACTGCACTATGTTCATCGTGTTACACTGCTGCAGTCATTACACTTGGGTAGAATCCCAAAGCTGAGATAGGGTGGCTGGTTCTATAAGGCATTAGGGGTAGCTATAAGGCCCTGCAGCACTGCAGTGGCAAAGCCAGCTCTGGATTTAGAGTAAAGAGGCAGATGGTAATGCTTGGTGAAGGTATGTACAGAACTCCAAGTTGCTGCTTCCAAAATGTCCTTGGTAAGTACTCCTCTGAGGTAGGCAGTTGAAGTGGCTGTTGCCCTGGTGGAATGAGACCTAATGCTGTTATGTACAGTTTTCCCATGGTGTGTATAGCAGAAACGTATACAGTGCCCTATCCATTTTGAAATGGCTTTTCCCTGTGCTCCTGCAGCAAATGTACAAACAATTGTTCAGTTTTTCCTGAAAGCTTTCGTTTTGTCCACATAGAAGCCTAACTGCCTGTGTATGTCAAAGAAATTCAGAAGTCTCTCCCCTTTATTCTGTGGATTTGGATAAAAAGTTAGCAAGTGAATAGTTTGGTTTAGAGCCACACTTGATACCACCTTTGGCATAAAAGTAGGGTTTGTTCTTAAAGACACCCTGTCTTGGTGGAAAATGATGAAAGGGTCCACTGCCATTAGTGCCTGTAATTCTGAAACTCTTTGTGCTGAGGTTATTGCCAGGAGCAGAGCAGTTTTCCAAGAGACATATTTTAAGTCTGCTAAGTTAGCTGGCTCAAAAGGAGGTAAGGTTAATTTTTCCAAGACGAAGTTGAGGTCCCAAGTTGGAGTTGGTGCTCTACGGGGCTGTCTTATGTTTTTAGCCCCTCTGAGGTACTGTTTTAGCAAATTATTAGAAAAAATTGGTGGGTCTGTGTTGTAATGAGCACAGATGGCAGAGGTGTGGATCTTAATGGATGAAAAGGAGAGGCCTTCGTCCAGAACCTCAGTTAAGTATTATAGTATCTGAGGAACATTTGGGACAAGAGGGTCAAGGCTGCGAGCCTGGTTCCAGGCACAGAATCTCTTCCATTTATCCGAATAGGCCTTCCTGGTGCTAGGCCTTCTGGCCTCCAGAATGACATCCATAACAGCTTTGGAGAGGGGCATATTGCTTGCTTGACTAAGGAATCTGCCATGCAGCCAGGTTTAAAGTCTTGAGCTGGCTGTGAAGCATCTGATTGTTTTGCTGTCAGAAGATGTGGGATTTGAGGCAAAATCCATGGTGGATCTAGTGCTAAGATCTTTAAGATTGGGTACCAATGCTGGCGTGGCCAGTCTGGGGCAATCAGGATCATCTTTGGCTTTTATTGTGTAGCTTTTATGAGTACCTTTGAAAGGAGAGGTAGTGGTGGGAAAGCATATACTTGTAGGTTTTTCCAGCTGAATGAGAGGGCATCTACTTTCCATGCTTGTGAGTTGTAAATCCTTGTGCAGAATTTCTATAGCTGGCAATTCACTGGGGATGCAAACAGATCTATGTCCGGGCTCCACCATTTTTGTGTTATCATTCTGAATATTTGTGGATGTAATTTCCACTCGTGCGGATCCATGATGTTTCTGCTTAAGTCGTCTGCCAGTGTGTTTTTCCCTCCTGGCAGGAATTGTGCTTGCAGATGAACTTGATTGGTTAGAGCTGTGTTCCACAAGCTCATGGCTTGCCTGCAGAGGGGATATGGATGAGTGCCCCCCTTGCTTGTTTATGTACCACATAACTGTGGTGCTGTCTGTCTTTAGTAGTAGTTGTCCTGGATGCAGAAGGTCCTTGAAAGCTATAAGGGCATTTTGTACAGCTAGCATCTCTTTTTGACTGATGTGAAGATGCCTTTGTTCTGCGGGCCACTTGCCCTGAATATTTTTCTGCCATGTGTGCTCCCCAGGCGTAATCCGAAGCATCTGTTGTCAGTGTTAGCCTGGCTGTGGGTTGAGTGAAAGGCTGTCCCTTGTTGAGGTGACAGGCTTGAGCCCACCATCGAAACTCCTGTTGAAGGCAAGGAATAAGAAGTATTACTGTTTCCAAACTGTGACAGTGTTGAGACCAGACACTCTTTAGGTGCCATTGTAGTTTCTTCATATGCAGTCTGGCATATGGAATTAGTAGTATGCAAGATGCCATGTAACCCAAGGCCTACATAATTTTTCTTGCAGGGAGTTGGGTCTTTGTTGCCATCAATTGGAAATATTGAGTCAGTTGTCCTTGCTTGTCTGGCGTGAGACAAGCCATCTGGGCCGTTGTATTTAAGCTGGCACCCAAGAATATTATCTCTTGTGAGGGCACTAGTTTTGACTTCTTTTCATTTACTGTGTACCCTAGGCAAATTAGCAATCTTTTTACAAATGCCAGATTGCTTTAGAAAAATGTCTTTGCTCTCTGCTTGAATAAGGCAGTCGTCCAAGTATGTGTAAATTTGAATTCCTTTTTGTCTGCAAAATGCAATTACTGGTGCCAGGCATTTTGCAAAGACCCTGGGCGCAGTAGATAAGCCAAAGGGCAGTGCAGACAATTGGTAATGCATTGAACCTGCTAAGAGAATCTGAGGTATCTTCTGCAATTTTGTCTGATAGGGACATGCAGGTATGCCTCCTTGAGGTCCAAAGTTACGAGCCAAGCTTTCTTGCCCAGCATGGGAAGAAGCTGCTGTAGTGTCAACATTTTGAATTTTGGAACATCCAGGTAAGTATTTAGAGAAGAAAGATCCAGAATGGGCCTCCAGGCTTTGTCCTTTCTGGGAACCAGAAAGAGTCTAGTAAAATCCTTGTCCTTGCTCCTGTGTTGGTACCTTTTGAATAGCTCTCATGTCCATGAGTGCTGTAATTTGCCTTTGAGCCTCTGCCCATTGATTTGGTGGCAGATTTGGCATTCCTTTTAACCTTGGCAGAGTGTGAAAGTGGAACCTGTAACCTTGAGATACAATATTGAGAACTCATTTGTCTTTGGTGATCATATGCCAATTGTGACAGAAAAGTGCCAGTTTGCCCCCCAAGGGGGCTGCCAAGAGAGAAAAGTGTTTGGCATCTGTAGTGGGAAGTCATTGGGGGTGTTTTTTATAAGGTTGAGGCCGGTCTTCCCCTTCTTTCTGGGTTGAAGCACCCCATTGTCGAAGCCTGTAAGAACCTTGTGGTTGACCTCTGCCTCTTGGACGTCTGTATCTGCCCCTTTGAGGTCTGTCTGTAACTGGAAAGGACCAATTCTTTGTTGGCCAACTTTTTGCTATATCGAGGAGGCTGAACCTGTAAGAAATCCTTCACCGTTTGCATAGATTTTGCCTCATCCTCCATTTTCTTTAATACCTCTTCTGCCTTAACTCCAAATAAAATATCCTGCTGCAAAGGTGCATCCAATAATTTTGCTTTAACATGATCTGGTAAAGTCTGCTCTTTTAACCAAGCATGTCTTCTAATGACAGACCCTGTAACTGATGCTCTACAGGAGGCCTCTAATGAATCAAAACCACATTGCAAAGTATGTTTTCCCACTTGTTCAGCTGCATGCAATAAATCCTGCATTTCCTTATAGTTAGGAAGATCTGAATTTGGAAGCATTTTTTGTTTCAAGTGAGACATCAAATGTTGCTGATATTTACGCATGTGAAACTGGCAATTTAAGGCCCTCATTGCTAAAGTTGCAGATGTATATACTTTCTTCCCCCATCTGTCTAATGCTCTGGAATCTCTGCCAGAGGGGACTGGATTTTTTGCTGTAGAGGCCTTTACCCCTTTGGGACCCTGGGAAATAGTTTCAGGGTCAGCAACAGGGCTTTTATAAAGACATTAGTGAGAGTCAGGGACTCTGTAGTATCGGTCTGGCTTAACTGGAGCAGGAGGTAAAGAATCAGGATTTAAAATGGATTCAGAATACACATCATCCACAATATGTAACACTGGTGGAATAGCAAGGGGTCTGTGTTGAGGTAATAAAAGAAAATCCTGAGCCTTTTCTTGGATTCTGAATAATCCTGGCCCTCCCAATGGAAATGCTCCCTCATGGTATGTAAGGTTTCCCCAAAGGAGTAGTCCTCTGGTGGAGGCGCTGAAGGAATTGATTCCTCAGCATCAGAATCCTCATAAGGGGGTAAAGAGTATCTTTGGCCTGAGGATGAATCTGAAGAGATGGACACCTGGTCAGATGAGTCATAGTTTGCATCCTGTCTAGGCCTTTTATCAGGATGAGGGTGAGACCCCCTGATCAGAGTAATTAAGTCTTCGGTCATTTTGAGCATCTGTTTCTTAGGCATGGAGGCCTGTCCTGGTCAATGTTGGAGTTGTTTCTTTGTTTTTAAAGGGGTTTTAGACTTAGCAGAAGATTTAATGGTTAACTGAGTAGGTCTGAAAACACCCTCTGAAGCTGAGGGTTGTTCAGCTACTCCGGATCCCTCTGAAGGGTTAGTCTCGGTGGGCCGTAAATCTGGTGTATCCGAAGGCCCAGCCATGAGTCAGAGGTGGCCTGTGGTTCCAAAGAAGTGGGAGTCAGGGGCTGCGAAGGTGCCTTGCTGAAAACCGGAGAACCGGCGACTGGCCTAGAAGAGGCTTCGTCAGTTTTGGGCCTCGGATGCCTGTCCTTGTCTTTGCGCTTTTTGTGAATCCCGGTCGTCGGTTGTTCCGACGGCATGGTGTAATTGAATTTTCTGCCAAAATAATGTCGGGCAAAATCAAACTGACGTTTAATAGTGCATTTGTTAAACCTAGCACAAAACCAACAACCTGTGATGTCGTGTTCTGGGCCTAGGCATGGGATACAATAAGAATGGAAATCCTTATGAAGTATTTGCTTCCCACAGGAAATACAATTATTAACTTTTACTGACATAGGTCTGAGGCAAGAAGAAGTTTCCCCAATGGGGTACTTAGCTTTGTAGAAGACTTCGGTTCTGGATTCAGAATGAAAATCTCAAGAGTTGGCCGATCGGCACTTGCAAACTGCTTTTGCTACGGGCACCGCGCGGCAAGAAAAACTGAAGAAAATGGTGTCGGCTGCATCTTACATACCCCTGGCGCTCTGACGTCAGGGAAGAAGCGACAGCAACCGGCGCCGGACCAAGACTTTGGAACGCTGGCCGACTGAGGGACCGCCTGACGGCAGGATAATCCAAGTGTAATAACTGCAGCAGTGCAACACGAACATCACAGTCTGGGATGTTGTCTGGCCCCATACAGGCTGTGTTTTTGCCTTGGAGAGGGCATTTAAGACCCACTCCTCAGAGAAACCAGGCGGGGGGACAGGTGTTTGGAATGCTTTGGGAGTACATGCGGCAGGGACAAGGGAGTGAAGTTTTCACTAAACCTGTCAGCCAGCAGTTTGCTATATCCACAGGTTCTATATATGTAGAACCATTAACTATGAGTTCTGCACAAATCTGGGCCTTACCTTTGAGGTAATGTATATAACTAAAGAACGTCTTGTGGTTATCTTTAGTTAAGGAAGCCAATTTGGAAACGTAGTTAGCTTTGGAGGACTTCACTTGGAGGAAGTGTTTCCAGTTTTGAGACCGTTCTTTCCTACTCAGACAGCAATTTCTTTCTCCTGTTGTATAGCCTATTAATGGCAGCTGTCCACCAGGCAAGTTTGTTTTTCCTTGAAGATCTTGCTTTGGTTCTACCAGGTACAGCACAGCCAATACAATTGTACAGGTGCTTGTATAAAGCACTGGTGTATAAGTCAGCAGAGGCCTCTGCTCCATCGGTGGAGGGAGGAGCTATGAAGCTATTTATGCCATCACGTAAGAGGTGGTAATTGGCCTTGGAGAAGTTTTTCAGACAAGTTGTTGCTGGGGGGGGGGGGGTTGTGTGTTATAGTTACTTCTACTCAGACTGATTTGTGGTCAAATCTCAGCAGGGATGGCCATACACTGTGGGTGGTGCAGCTGTCTCCTGCGTTGGAGAGCACCAGGTCCAGTATGTCTGAGCCCCTTTTAGGTATGTCAACCAGCTGGTCCAGGGCACTGGAGTTAAAGTCCAGGAAACTTTGGGCAAGTGAGTTAGAACACATATAAGTTACCCGGTCTATGGAAAGGTAATTAAAGTCACCCAAAACCAGGATGTTTGGTTGTATCTTGATTGACTCAAGTAGATCCAAGCAGGTTGAGTGGATGTCCTGATTCATGGAGAGGGTCCTATAGCTGGCAATGACCTGAAGAGAGGTCTTACCTGCAGTCAACTGCACCTGAAGTAATTCAAGGGAATTGTGCTTTTCAACCAGTCTAGAGGTGTATTTATCTTTAATGGATATTTATACACCACCTCTCAGTTCTCACCCCTTCAGTTTGTGGTCTGAATGTGTGGAAGGAAATGTAACCTGGTATTAGCTGGGGTGCTCTCCACAGCCTTAAACCAGGTCTCAGTGACTGCACAAATATCAGCATCTTCCAAGGTGAGGACTGCTACCAATGAGTGCAATTTCTGGTTTAGACTCCTAGCGTTTAGCAGTATAACCTTGAGGTTGTTTTTAGAGGGTATTTTTATGTCAGGAATTTTGTTCTCGTGACATTGTCTAAAAAGGCACTATGGAGATGGCAAGAGTCTTAGCCAGTAAGCAAAATCCCAGGTGTGACAGATGAAGACCATCTCTGGCATCGCATAGAGGCCTGCCGACCATGTCATCCCAGGCTGACAGATACTGGATCCCCTTTGACTGACACCAGAAACTAAGCCAATTGTTGAAGTCAATCATTTTTTGTTTGTATTAAGATACCATCCTAGGCAAAGGTAAAATGCTGCTCAAGGCTAAGGACATACCTGCCTGAGACGCACAATCCAAGAGCTCAGTCATGTCCCTCTTCATACAGTCCAGTGAGGTACGTCTCAAGTTGTTCACACCAACATGGACTATGACAGTGTCATAACAATGCCTGTTGAGAGACTTGAGTGCGTGTGTGATATGGTGAACCCTGACACATAACAGGCAGCTGACTGTGACCTTGTTCTTATCCAACCTGGTGAGAGGGACGTATGTGTGACTCACAACTGAGTCACCTATAACTAAGATGTTTGTTTTTGTGTTATGACCTAGGGGCTTGACTGTTGAGACACTGGTGTGTGATGTATTATGTGCGCTATGTTCTGCAGAGGATGTATTATGTGAAGCAGGCTTGTGTTTGTGTTGTCTCTGATGTTTAGGTAAGCTTCTTGTAAGGACCTCTGCATATATAGTTTTGTGTGTTGTTGGTTTGGTAGGTACGGGAGGTGAGTTGTGCATGCTGACAACCCGATTAGTATCAGATGGACTGACTGGTGAGTGAGAGAACCTGGATTCTAGGTTCTTGATATAGATGCATCTCTCACATAATGAATTTGTGTAGACTAGAATAAGTGGGATGTCAGTGTACATTAGGCAATTGCTACATTGTCTCAGGATGCCCATGTCAACCAGGCTGGCTGGGGAAACTGTGGGAAATTGTCTGTCCATAATGCTAGGTAAGTTAATGTGGTCAGAAAACAGGGAGAAGACCGGAAATAACAGGTAAAGTAGAGGACATGAGAAGTGGACAAAATACTAAGGGCTAGTGGGTAGGATCTGTGTTGGTACCTCAGGAGCTTCACTGAATGTATCGCAAACTATCTTGGGGACTGAAAGGAAGCATCATTTTTTTAAGACAGGAAAAGCCATCAGATAACTTTCTTGGTGACCATACCATTCAGCTGGCTAATATTACTGTTAAGGATATCCAGGCACTAATCCATTTTGATACAAAGCTATGTTGCGACACTAATTTAGACACTATTTCAGCCTTGGAAATCTCTTTTTTTTTTTTTTTTTTTACACAAAAGTATTTCTGATACTATATCATGGAATACTTTTTTCAGTACAATAAACTCTGTTAACTGGAACTCAAGCAACCAGGAAAAAAAAACTGAAGAAACTGTACAATTTTCACGTGTTGCACTTTCTGTCCCCCCCCCCCCCCCTGCAGAAACATACCTTATGTTTTTAGAATTTTAGAGTTTTAAAAAGGAAGATAGGAATAAATTACCTCTCTACCCAACCTAAGAACAAGTCAAACCAAACAAATAGTATAGGGTACAGTATTAGTCAGGTCTATTTTTAATAGTAACGCTAAAGCAACCAGAAAATAGAAGTTATGTTCTTACCATAACGTTCCATGTTAGTTGTCTTCTTCTCGCCTTCTTCTTGCTGGATGGGTTCGGAGCCGACCTCGGCTCCGACTCGGCCACTCTAAAGCTCGAGAGTTGGTTCCACCGGCTCGAGGCTCCCCTTATATCCCACAATGCTAGGCGAGAGTTACCTCAGATCTCGTTTGTAAGCTAACCCCAGCTTATAACAGAAACAGTATAACTGTGAAAAACAGAATCCACCTCTAACAACAGGAAGAAGAAGGGTGACCTACATCCTGAAACAAGAAATATGCATAATAGCATATAGCTAAGAAAGAGGTGGTAGAAAGAGAGGTCACGATCACAACTCCTCTAGGTCTGTCCAGGCCAGAGGGAAGGAGGGTGGGGCAAGAAGAAGGCGAGAAGAAGACAACTAACATGGAACGTTATGGTAAGAACATAACTTCTATATGTTAAGTTGTCTATCTCGCCTTCATTCTTGCTGGATGGGACCGTCCCTAGCACCTTGTCCCGGTGGCCTAACGGAACAGACTCCTGAGAACAGTGGAACCAAAATTAGCTCTATGCCTAGATGCTAAATCCAACTTATAATGGGAAATAAAAGTGTGAGGAGTAGCCCAAGTAGCCGCTGCACAAATGGTGTCAATAGGCAGTCTGTCTTGGAAGGCTAGAGAAGTAGCCAAAGCTCTGGTGGAATGGGCTTTAGGCTTATTAGGCAAGGTTTTGTGTCTAATCTCATAAACAAGGGTAATCAGAGATGTTAGCCATCTGGATAAAGATACCTTTGAAACTGGAAGTCCCTTTCTGCTTTCCGTGATAGGAGACAAACAGCTGATCAGATTTTCTGAATTGTTTCGTCCTGTCCAAGTAGTACCTTAATTGACGATGAACATCCAGACAGTGTAATTTTTGTTCAGACCTATTTGAATACTCCGGGAAAAAGACAGGGAGGTCAATGCATTGGTTTAGATTTGATGTTGAAACCACCTTAGGCAAAAAGGACGGGTTAGTTCGTAAGGAAACTCTGTCCTTATGGAACACAAGGTAAGGAGAATGACAACTGAGTGCTTGAAGTTCTGAAATTCTTCTAGCTGATGTGATAGCCACCAGAAAGAGAGTTTTCCATGATAATAACTTTAAGGAACATGAAGCTGCAGGTTCGAAAGGGGAAAGAATCAAAGAAGCAAGAACTAAATTTAGATCCCAAGGAGAAGGAGGATTTCTTACAGGAGGTCTGAGAAGAAAAACTCCTTTCAAAAAGGCTTTGCAGAGTTTGTGGGACATTAGGGCGGATTCAGAAATACCCACATGGAAATTAGAAATAGCTGCCAATTGAACCTTAAGAGTAGATGGAGATGAACCTGCATGGAAGAGTTCAGCAAGAAAATCGAGGACTAGTTGGATGGAAGCGGTGAAAGGATCTATGTCCTTTCCTTGTGCCCAATATGAAAATCGTTTCCACTTACTCAAATAAATCTTCGAGTGGAAGATTTATGGGAAGCTATCAAAATATCTCTAACAGAGTGAGATAATTGAGGAAGACTGGCTACGGTTGGAAGTGGAGGAACCAAGCAGTGAGGTTCAGAGAGGGAGGGAGCGATGAAACTGACCCGACTGATGGATCAAAAGATCTGGAACTAGGTCCAGATTCCACGGTCGCTCAAAAGAAATCGATGCAGAAAGGGGAACCACACTTGTCGAGGCCAGTAAGGAGCAATGAGGTTCAATGAGGCCTTCAGTGCGATAGCTTTCTGTATTACTTGAGAGATCAGTGGGAAGGAGGAAATGCATACAGAAGTCCCGGGCCACACTTGGACTAGCTGGTCTCTGCTGGGTTGGCCTGGTAAAGGGAATAGAGTGAAGTATTCACTGCACATGCTGTTTTGGGGAGTAGCAAAAAGATCGCAGCAAGGCTGACCCCACTTGAGAAAAATCTCTCACTACAGAGTCTTTCAGAGACCACTCGTGAGGCATGAGAATAGCTCTGCTCAACTTGTCCGCAATGTGATTGGACTTCCGGGATGTGCGTTGCTATCAGAAAACGCTGAGAAGAAATCGCCCATTGCCACAGTCTGAGTGCTTCTCGACACAGGGGTATGATCTGGTTCCGCCTTGTTTGTTGTTGTACCACACTACAGACATATTGTCTGTCTGGATTGCAATCGTTCCCAAGGGAAGAGAGTGTTGAAGGGCTTGCAACGCTAAAAGCACTGCTCTCATCTCCAGAACATTTATGTGCAAGTGGCATTCGTTTGGTTGCCATGTGCCCTGGACTGTCCTGCCCTGATAATGCCCCCACCCGATCAGGGAGGCATCTGTTGTCAGAGTAGCAACCGGAGGAGGTGGAACAAATGGGCTCCCCAACAGGAGCTGCGGGCGAAGACATCCACCACATGAGATGCTTTTTGCACGCTTGCGTGATCATAATGGTGTGAGACGTTGGAAGTTCCTGGTATGACCATTGAGAAAAGAGCATCCACTGAAGGATCCGCATGTGGTATCTGGCCAATGGAAGGAGGGTATGGCGCTGCCATGATTCCCAACACCTTTAGAACTAACCTGGCTTTGGCTCTGTTGTTGTTGAGAAGTAGTGATACCAATTTTTGAATGTCTGATATCCTTTGGTTCGTTAGTGTTGCAGACATGTTTACAGTATCTAATTTTGCGCCTATGTAGGTAATAGTGCGACAAGGCGACAAAACAGACTTTTCGCAATTTATTGAGATACCCAGTTTTTGACAGATGCGAAAAGTGTAATCTCTGGCCATCAGAAGGAGATGCTTGGTGGGAGCTGTGAGGAGCCAGTCGTCCAAATATGGAAACACCTGGAATCCTTGTCGTCTCAGGTGAGAAGCTACCACTGCCATGCATTTGGTAAACACCGGGGCAGTGGTGAGACCAAAGGGCAGGGCCCTGAATTGAAAATGACTGGTTCCCAGCCTGAAGCGGAGGAATCTTCTGGAGCGTCTGTTCATTTTATGTGATAGTACGCGTCCTGAAGGTCTATAGAGCACATCCAGTTTCCTTTTCCCAATAGGGGAAGAATGGATTGCAGCGTGACCATCCGAAATCTTGTTTTCTTGACCGATCTGTTCAAGATACTGAGATCCAAAATTGGTCTCCAGTCCCCTGTTTTCTTTGGAACTAAAAAGAACCTTGAGTAGATTCCGGATCCTAGTTGGTCTGCTGGCACTGGCTGAATAGCTCTTTTGCAAGCAGTTTTGAAATTTCCAAAGCTGCTATATCCCTTTGAGCGGTGGGACATCTGGAAGGGATTTTTTGACTGATTTGGAAAACAAAGAAAGGGAATAGAATAACCTTCGAAATGATGGACTGTACCCATTTGTCTTGTGTCAAGGATAGCCAGGCTTCTGGGTACAGTGACAATCTTCCCCGACTGCCTCCGAAGATGGGCAGTCGGGCAACACCTCAGGGATGCTGAAAGGGCTTATCGGAGGACGTTCTCGATTGCCCTGGTTCTGCGGACCCCTCTGCCTCTAGGGCGGCGTCTACCATTGTTGTTCCCCTCTGCCTCTGGCGGGAACCGACTCTGTCGCCAGGCGAAGTCCCTTGGGATTGTTTACGGAACCACATCTTTCCCCTTCTGGCCTTTGGGGTAAGGCCTAGAAGGAGTAGAAAACGGACTCCGACGGCAGAAAGGGTCTTGCCATCAGTCTCGCACCTAGTCAGGGTTTCTTTCACTTGTGGACCAAAAGAGATGATCCATCAAAAGGGGAGTTCGTGAAAGACGCCTTGAAAGGTTCCAAAATTGCATAGCCGCATCCAGGCGTGCCTACGTAAGGCTACCCCTGTTCCTGCGGCTCTGCTCGCTCCATCGGCCGCATAAGAGAGGAGGCGCATGGAGGAGTTGGAAATAGAATTAAGGATAGCCAGCTGCGTGTTCATTTTCTCTTTGAAACCCGCAGCTGTAGGGTCCTTTAGCATTTCACTCGCTTCTTTGATCAAGTCCCTTTGAAGACGAGTGAAATGGCACAGGTAATTCAGCGAACGCATAGTAAATGTCGCTGAGGAGAACATCCGCTTCCCGTACCTATCCATGGACCTAGATTCCTTGTTAGGTGGATGGACAGGCACTGAAGGATCAGCCAGTTCCTTCTTTGTGGCGGCAGCTACCACCATAGCATCCACAGAGACTCCTTTTGATAAAAATTCCTTGTCTGATGGAGCTGTGATGAATTTGGAGGGTCTCCTGGGAGTGGGGTCCACTGAATCAGGAGCCGTCCATGCCTTTTTAGCAACCACCTGCATGAGGGGGTCAAAAGGGGGGGACACCCAGGAGGTGGAAGGACGAGAGCCAAACGCCTCAAGATACACAGATTCGTCCTCCGAAGGGTTGAGGGCTGGCCAATTTCCCCTCTGTTTAAGGATCTCCAGAATGTCTGCAAATGAGACATCTTCAGAAGGGGAACGGGGGAAACCCTCAGAATCATCCAGATCTGTGTCGGACGTGATAGACTCAGGTGAGTCAATGTGCTTCCTCTTGCACTTCCTCTTCCGAGGGGCGTCTACTGCCAAATCAGGAGAGGCCTCGAAGAGGATGAAATCCCAAAGGGAGCTCCTGAGGAGCTGGCTCTCTGCGGTCCGGGATGAGGGAGTGAGTCGACTTACCCTGAGGCAGCATAGAGGGAGGGGCTGACGGAGCCGACTGTGGAGTAGAGCCAGGCTCTAACACACTCCGCATGACCTCGAAAGCACCCCTGTCAGGCAGAGCCAGAGGTCCCCGCTCCGAGGAGCTAAGGACCCCCTCGGCACCGACAGTGATGGCTCCGAGGCCGATGTCGGAGCCGAACTCACCAGCCGGGCACCGAGAGGGAGAAGGGGGTCGGACAAGGGTCCGATGCCACTCACCCCCTCGGAGCCGTGGGAAGTCCGGCGCCGAGATTCCTCCATGGAAGAAAACGGAGCCGACGACGGAGCCGAAGACAATTGTCTCGGCTCCGAGGTGACCACAGTCTCGGTTCCGACACGACCCGGCTCCGAACTCAAGAGAGTCGAAGGAGGAAAGAGTTGATGGACCGGGGCAGGCACCGACTGATGAGTCGGGCTCTGAAGCATCTGGGCTAGTGCCTCGGACTTGAGTAGTCGACTCACCACCCTCTGAAGGTCATGATCGGACAGCCTCGATGACCTAGAGGAATGAGACCTTTGGCTCTGTTCAGACAGCAGTGGAGATCCTGGAGCCGAATGAACGGAGCCAAGAGAAGGTGACCTAGACCTCTTTCTGGTTGTCGGCTCCGAAGATCTTGTCGGAGCCGACACGGGTCTCGATACCCTCGGCTCCGGCCTGAGCCGAGGAAGCCACAGAAACTGTGGACTGAGTCTTATCGGCTCCAGCCGGAGCCGATAAAGGCAAAGGTTGAACAACCTGAGGTCTCGGCTCAGAAGCCGGAGCCGAAGACCTCGATGCCTTGGAGGGCTTCCGTGTTGAGACAGACAGGGAATCCTCAGGCTTCAACAAGCCTCTCAGAATAAGCTTGTTTTTTCTTTCCTGCAGGACCCTGGGGCTGAAGCCATGGCAAACAGCACAGGAGTCCTGCAGGTGCAAAGGCCCCAGACAATAGACACAAGAAGTGTGAGCGCCTGTCAGAGACATTTTCTGACAGCACGCATCACACTTCTTGAATCCGGAGACCTTTGCTTCTTTAGACATAGCCTAACTGGTGAACACAAACACACACTCAAACACACCAGTTATACCCTGTCAAAATAACTACTTTAGTAAAAATACTAAAAAATAAAGTACAATAAACAGTAGTTTAAACTACACAAACACTCCCTAGGGAAGGGAAGGCCCAAGGCCCAAGGGAAGAACTAAAAGTTCTTTTAAACAAAAAACGGGAAAAAATTAGGTCGGGGATAAAGTTCAATGAACTACACTAATTTGATAATAATTAAACTAAAAAGGGGTAAAAAGAGTAACTTTTAATAGAAAAAGCTTAAACTCACCAGGAACCGGTAGAACAACCAACCTCGAAGCTGTAGCGGCAAACGAGATCTGAGGTAACTCTCGCCTAGCATTGTGGGATATAAGGGGAGCCTCGAGCCGGTGAAACCAACTCTCGAGCTTTAGAGTGGCCGAGTCGGAGCCGAGGTCGGCTCCGAACCCATCCAGCAAGAATGAAGGCGAGATAGACAACTTAACATCTACAGTTATCTGGCATCTACCAATCCCCATTGGTATCGGTTAACTGTGAATTTACTGTATTACTTAAAACATTATAAGACAGCTTTCATTACAATTCATAATGAAATGTTGACTGAGGAAGTTACTACTGCTATGCTTGACGTGCACTGTCACAGCCTTACATCTTAAACTTACTAACAAACATACTAATTGTACTGGTACATGGACAAGGTATTAGGAATGCCGGAAAAACCCGAATATCTAAACAATGACAGCAATTCTTTGTTTCCTTATACCCAATATTATTTTTGTTCAACAGTAGACAGCTTTTTCCAACCATAAAACCTATCTTGTGGGACTGATGCCATCTAGTTAGCTTATGCCCTAAAATAAAAAGGTGTGGTGGTTGTGAAGACTGGAGACATTTTAGAAGGGGTTGTGCCATTAAATGTACTGAGTATGGAAGGGAGAGGAAAGGTACTCCATTTTTAGATACTGCATAATTACAGACTGCATTAATGCCTTCAAAAAAAAAACAAAAATAACTTCCTAACAAGGAGGATAACTCTTGCCAACTTTTCCTCCTGATATGTCAGCCACGGAGTCTCTTGCTGTACTACCTGATGTTCAAAAGGAATATCTTTGTGGAGTAATGGTATCTGTCCAACCTGAGATTTTACAGGCGGGCAGTGATGAAGATGGACAGAAATCTTCAGAAAAAAGAACAGCAGTCAGATGTTTTGGTGAAGAAATTTCACATTATGTATGTAAAAAGAAAACTAGAAAAACTGTAGCAGTTTCTATCACATGTACCTTAAAAGTGTTTTCTCTTACCCTGAAGAGTACAAACAGATTACTGCTATCTGTCTTGGACAGGATTAAAAGGGAGAATTAGGATATTATGCACCTTGACAGTAGGAAGATAAGTTCATTGTTTTACTCATAGGTGGGGAGGGGAGGCCATGTTACTTGGAATATGAGTCATGCTACCTTCTTCTAGGCTATGCAAGCTTTTCCATACAGACCGACAAAGTGACATTCAATAGTCCATATTGAACTGGGCAGAACTACTACTGCTTAGTGAACAATCATGTTAGGATTGCTGTTCTTTATGCACCTTTAACCCAAAAGACATTTCTTTACGCTCTCCTTCTCTACCTTCTTATACAAAGTAGTATTATTGTGACTGAGGATCTAAATTGCAGTTATTTTGAACTGTGGTACCAGGATACATGGCACTATCATTAAGACTGCACTCTTTCTTTACCCAACAACGGCTGGCCTACATGGTGGACTGCCGAATATATTTAAAGTAATACTTTACACACCAATATTGAATATATCTTAAAGAATGACAGCTAGAACATTTGACATATAAGGGAGACTATAGTCTGCATGACCATAGAGTGAGGAGCTAAATTTGTGTTGGGATCTTTTATATTTTTTGAAAGGGGGAGTATGGGACTGACAAAGATCAAGTACACCTTCGGCAAATATGGGAAGAACATGTCAATAAGGCCTTTTTATTTAGACTGGAACTCTTGATAGGTTTATTTCAATGAAAATTTGACAGCAAGTTGTGTTTGGTAGGATAAGGCTTGATGGAGAGATGAATAAAAAAAAAAAAAAAAAGTCATGTCTCACCATAATGTTTTGTTTGTGTTGTCACTCCACCAATATTAGACAGTGGGTTCGGTTCCGCTCACACATCTTCCAGCTCGCACTCTCCAAACTGTCGAGCTGGGCACTACCCATAATGCTCCTTTCTGAAATTACCTCAGATCAAGTTTGCTCAAGAAAGTAGCAGACAGACATGAAGAAATTATGATAAAGTGATAGGCATAATAAAGTGAAGCCAGATATGAGCCCTTAAGAAACTAGCTAAGGACTAATTCGGACTAATTCAGAGTCTCTTGATGGGGACGTAAAGGATCGGTGAAGATTGACAACACAGATGGAATGTTATGGTAAGACATAACTTCTTTATCTGATGTTGTCAATCTTCACTCAATCCTTGACAGTGCGACAGAATCTCCAGCTACTTTAGCCTTGGGAGGTCTCATAGAAGAATATTCCTAAGCACCATAGAGACCAAAGGATGCTCATCTCCTCAATACCTGATCCCATGTGTAATGAATGATAAAGGTACGAAGAGAAGACCATGTAGCTGCTGCACAGATGTCATCCCAAGATGCTCTGGCAAGAAAAACTGCAGATGTTGCCACTGCTCTTGTTGAATGGACTTGAACTGGTTTTGGAAGGTGGATGATAAATGAATGGGATGCAGTCTCTAAGCCATTTAGCCAAGGTAACCTTAGAAACTGGAGGAAAGAATGCCACAAATAATTGATCTGATTTCCTAAAATCCTTATTCTTGAGGATAAAAACATAGTTGTCTGTGCACTTCCAAGTAAATGAAGGGCATATTCCCTTTATTAGAAAAATTAGGGAAAAAATGGCAATTGTAGTGAATGATTAATGTTGGTTTTGGAGACTACCTTTGGTAAGAAAGATGGATTTGTTCGAAGTGCAACTCTATCTTTGTAAAATATTAAGCAGGGTGGTTTGCAAGACAGGGCCTGAAGCTCAGATACTCTTCTGGCAGAAGTGATAGCCACCAAAAATAAAGTCTTCCAAGACAAATGTTTTAAGTCGCAAGTTGTTGATGGTTCAAAAGGGTTCAAAGTAAGGGTCTATAGAACAACAGTTAGATCCCCAAGGGGGAGTAGGTTCTTTAAAAGGAGTTCCTAGCATTAGGAGTCCTTTTAAGAATGTTTTACAAAGTTTGAGTGAAATTAGAGAAGTACCATTCAGTCCCGTTTGAAAGTTCGAAATCGCTGCTACATTAACTTTAATCGTAGATGTAAAGGAACCAGATTGGTGAAGTGTAGCTAACAAAATCCAAAACTTCATGAATATGACTGGTACAAGGGTCCAGTTCTTTGCCCAGTGCTCATTTAGCAAATTCTTCCCATTTGCTTTGATACAGTTTCCTAGTAGCAGGTTTGTGATGAGCAACAACAATTCATTGGACAGGAGAAGAGAGAAAAGGATGTCTGCCAATCATGGGAATTGGAGAAGCCATGCAGTGAGCTTCAGATGTCTGAGATTCAGATGAACCATGCCCTCTGGGTGAGTTAGCAGATCTGGAGCTTGGTCCAGAATCCATGGTTTCCTTATTAAATGAGGCCAAAGGAAGGGAAACCAAACCCCATCAAGGTCAAAAGGGGGCAATGAAGATTATTGAATTTTTCATCCTTTTGACTTTCTTTAGGAACTGTGAAATACGTAGGAGTGGAGGAAAAGCATATAGCAGACTGGGAGGCCATCCGTGGAGAAGAGCATCTCTGGATGACTCCCCGGAAGTGGGAGTAGGGCAAAGTAACTTCTGCACTTTTTGTTTAGGGGAAGAGACAGAAAAAGTTTGCAGCAAGGTTTGCCCCAGTGGGGAAAAATCTTGTTTGTCACTAAAGGATTGACAGATTATTCGTAAGGCAAGAGAACTGTTCAGCTCAATTTGTCCGCTACTACGTTGGAGTGCCCTGGAATGTGCTTTGCTGTCAGAAAGCGGTTGGAAGAAATCGCCCATTGCCAAACTCTGAGTGCTTCTCGACACAGCAGGCAAGATTTGGTTCACTCTTGTTTGTTTATATACCGGACTACAGACATGTTGCCTGTCTGAATCTCTACTGTCCCAAGAGAAAGGGCATCTTGGAGTGCTTGCAAAGCTAACAGCACTACCTTCATCTCTCACACTGACGTGCAAGTTGGCCTCTAATTGGGACCACGTCCCTTGGACTGTTCTTCCCAGATAATGCCCCACCCACCCTATCTGGGAAGCATCCATAGTCACTATGGCTCGGGGCTGTGGAAGTATAAATGGCCGACCCAAGAGAATCTAGGTTGAGTGTAACCACCACATGAGGTCCTGTTTGCAGTGACTGGTAATCAAAATTAGATGAGGCATTGGTTGGTGCATCAGGGACCATTGGAAAGCTAGTAACAAGATTCACATGTGATACCTCGCCAGTGGAACAAGAGTGACTGATGCTACCACAGAGCCTGCTTGAAGAACTAGCTTTGCCGGGACACTCTTGCTCCGCAGAATTTGTCTGACTTAAGATCTGATGCATTGTAGTCTTTCTGGAGGGAGAGTCACAATCCCTGAAACGGTGTCTAAATAATCTCCAATGGAATCTAGTTGTTGAGAAGGCTGAAGTCTTGACTTTTCAAAATTTATTGTTATGCCTACAGATGTACAAAGACATATGGGTGTAATCTCCTGGCCGTTCTAAGTGATGCCTGGTGGTAGCAGTGAGGAGCTAGTCGAGATATGGAAATACTCTAAATCCTTGCAGCCTTAGATGAGCTGCTACCACTGTCATGCATTTGGTGAACACCCTTGTAAGCTGTGGTCAGACCAAAGGGCAGCACCTTGAATTGGAAATGACTGGCTCTTAGCCAAAAGCACAGAAACATCCTGGAGTGGTAATAAGTGTCTTGGAGGTCTACAGAGCACATCCAGTTGTCTTTTTCCAAAAAATGGAAGTATTGACTGAACTGAGACCATTCAGAATTTGGTTTGCTGAACTGCCATGTTGAACTGGCTGAGATCCAAGATGGGTCTCCAGTCCGGTTTTCTTAGCACTAAAAAAACCTTGAGTAAAATCCGGATCCTGCTTGGTTAATTGGTCAATTAAAAGCCCCCCCCCTCCACATAGTCTACATCTGTAATGCTAAAGTTCATGAGTGGTGTTGCAAAGACAAGTTCACTTTAGAGGCATCCTTCAAATTCCCAAAGTGGACAAACACAACGCTACTGCAAAAGGTCTAAAAAAAAGTAATCACTCCCTTAAACTCCACATTGATCAAGCCAGTTAATGTAAAACACCCCTTTGGGATGTATTACTAAACATACCAATCAGAAGGACCCCAAAGGTTCCTAAAAATTAAAAAAAAAAAAAACTTCCACAGGCTTCAAGTCCCTGAGCTACCGAGAGAGGCTGGAAGCTCTAGCCCTTTGTCTTACAGACTTTTGAGGGAGTGATCTTGGTCTCCCTTACTGTTCAATTAGAGACTTGATTGTCCTGGAGCTCCTGTTTCCCCTCAAGTCCAACACCTCAACCAATACTAGGACCAGAGACCTAACTTTTCACCATAAAATTAAATAAACCATGATGCCAGGAAGGGTTTTAGCCCAGCATTTCCCAAGCCTTTGGAACAAACTTTCACTGCATGTTAATCAGTGTGACTCACTATCTTTGTTGAAACATAAGCTAGATGACTGGATCAGTATCCAAAAATTTACTCCAGGATTGGCTGGTATGGCCCTCCTGGAAAGAGGGGTGCTGCCTGAAGAAGGGTATTGGCAAGAAAAAAACGGTCTTGTCACACTCTGGTACAGAGAAACCTTCAGACTGGATCTTAACCTGCCTGGCACCATACTGGGGTGAAGCCCTGATACAACGCAGATGGCCTGGGATAAGCTAGTGAAATCAAGTGCTGTAAGAGTCCATCAAGACATGTGGGAGTGAGCACAGCAAGCTCTCCCATCTTGGGAAGAGAGCTGTAGACAGATTTGCTGCAGTACTGACATCCAATGGTAGCTAGGTGCAAAAGCAAACACCACACACACAGAGATGTACACTGGTCTTCTATGTGATACGTAGTAGCTGAATTTCAGCCAAAGAGTAAAAGCACTCATATTTCACTTGGACTGGTACTGCAGGGCATGTTTCTGTGGAACGGCTTGCCCTGATACCCACTGGAGGGGAAAGCTCTAGCAATTTTTTTTTTAATCCCTACTCCCTCTCCTGGTGACATTGCAAGTCACATTGCAGGTGTCTAAGAGAAGATGAGGGCTAAACAGCTGTGGTGAAAGGATAGCAGAAAAAGAACTACAGGAAAAATATACTAAAATATACTTTAAGTAACACAAAAGTTAGTTAGGGTGGATATCTACATAAACATCTGACTTTTGTTTTCTGGGATCAGTGAAGGCTCTACAAAGCACATACAGTGTTATTTAAGAGACGTTAAAAACCTTAACATTTCATTTAAACTCAGTACTCCATAACAAACCAGATACCCTTCAGCTATCTTCTCCTATACAAAATAAATTTATAGCATCTTTCTTATTTCTTAACATGGCCACATGGTGTTGGCATTGTGCTAAAGCAAAATATATGCCTTGGGTCACAAACCGGTTACAAAAACTTTAACGACAGACATATATCATTTGTAACAAAGCTGCTTTAATATTGAATCTCCAAGCCTCAGTTTATTTATCGAATGAAGTAAGAACGACTGCAAAACATCTACTGATGAACAATTAGAAAAACTACTTAACAGTAAAATTTTTATTTCAATCCAATGCAATTTTTGTAGGATAGCATTCATCTACTCAGCCAAGGTTAAATCAAGACAACTTAAATGCCAATCCCTCTCTTTTAGAAAAGGCCTTAAGTTTAGCCATTACTTTCAAATCATACATTTTGAACTCTGTTAATGTTAGTAGCATACATACCGATTTCATGCACGATCATTCAAAAACTTGTTTTAAACAGATGGTCTGGCTCCACAGGTAGCACACTCCCCCAAGAATATTTAAAACTGCTGTTAATGCCACTGCACACCCTGTTACAGCCCTCATTAATTTGCATCTCAAAGGAGGTTTGGTGCCCCTAACTAAGTCACAATCACTGTACTCAATCGATAACAGTGAAGCAGGCAGGTTCAGTAAAGAACTTCCATCTTACTGCCCTCTTTTTCTCTCTAACAAAGATTATGAAGAAACAGAAGCGTATGCAACTGAATCTTGAAGGAGCCACAGTCCCGAGTCGAAGGAGCCGGTGGCTCCGAAGAGCCTGGATATCTTCTTCGAACTGGGAGCGAAGGCTCTGAGGCTGATGTAGGAGCACAGCTCACCTGTGCCAAAGCTCTAAGAGGGAGAGCGGGGTCGGACAAGGGTCCGATGCCACTTCCCCCCTCGGAGCTGGAGAGAGCTTTGGCGCCCAGACCCCTCAACGGACTGAGACATTGAGGAGATTGGAGCGGTTGTCAGAACCAATAAGGGAGAAGAAACCGGAGCAGATGGTTCCACCACCACGATCTCCATGTAGTCTGGCTCAGAGCTCAAGAGAGTTGGAGGAGGAGGAATCCATGAAGAAGCTGGGAAAGCTGAAGGACCCAAATCCTTATGGGCTGGGTTCGAGAGTAATTTAGCAAGTGCCTGTGACTTGAGGAGCCTGTTGACCACTCTCTTCCCGTCGTGATCCAAAAGTCTGGAGGACTGAGAGGAGTGTGAGGAGGATCAGTGACTGTCCATTCCAGGTCTCAGCAGAGTGTACTGGCTCCAAAGAGGGAGACCTTGATCTCTTATGGATCCGGACAGGCTCCGAGGACACAGATGGATCCGCCAGAGACTTAGTTTTGTCAGAGCGAATGCTGGGGGACAACAGAGCCGAAGGCTTCTCAGTAATTTTTGTCTGTTCTGAGCTCGGAACCGATGGCTTGAAGTGTTTCTCGGACACTTTGACTGGCTGAGGATCCTGAGAGAGGCATCTTGAGGGTTTTTCAGGAGGCCACGTAAAATCAGCTTATTTTTTTATCTCCAGCAGGACTTTGGAACTGAAAGCATGACAGACCGAGCAAGAGTCCTGCAAGTGAACAGCCCCTAAACAATAAACGCAACTCATGTGCCCATCCATAAGGGACATTTTCTGGCAACATGAGTCGCATTTTTTAAACCCAGAGGGTTCAGACTCTTTAGACATAACACTAGTCAGGAAAAAGTTTCCACAGAGAAAACCATCACTCACAGCCTACAACAAGTAGAAGCAAACAGGCTCATAAAGGAAAAAAAACCTTATTATATATATACATTTTTTTAAAGGAAGAAGGAAGGGGGACAGCCTCTAACTTAAATGGCAATCCCAGAAAAAGGGTAAGGAAAGGAAAGGAAAGATCCCTCTAATTTAAACGGGCTCTAAGGGGAAAGCAGGCGTGAAAGAAAAAAACAACAGCCAAAAACACCACAAACAGCAGAGAAAGGGGTTGTTAGACAAACGAGGAAATATGTACACTAACGAGTCAATATAAGTAGTAAATTTACGAAAAATTAGCAATAACTAGAAAAAACAAAGTACTTAGCCTGAGCCAGTATTTCAGCAATCTCGATGCCGCAAGCGGCAAACAAGATCTGGGTAGCTGCCGCTAAGCATGTTGGGATAAGGAGTAGCCTCGAGCCAGTAAAAGCTCTCGAGCTATTGTATATCAGCAGAGTTGGAACAGAGGATCGGCTCTGAACTCAACCAGTAAGAACAAAGGCGAGATGGGACAACATGATAATCAAAAACAAAACTGAAGCAAGGTACCACTCGGCAGATGAAAAACATAAAAACTCCAAGTTTAACAGTAAAGCGCTTTTCGTTTGACAAAATGCCCAAACTTCTTCAGACAAGGCATATTCTCCACTCAAGTAGTTTAAATACTAAAAATTTGCAAATTAATTATGTAAATAGGCAATTAAAATCAAATGAACATGAAAAACACCTTTAAAGGCAACATACTTTTCAACAACAGCACCACCTTCAACAACAGCATGTGCTTTCAAAAAACAAATAAGTAAAACTTCCTAAATACAATAATAAAGAAATAATAAACTAAAAATTCCAAAATTATAACCATGAATTGAGCTATCGCAATAAACTTTTAAGCTTTAAGATGCTAATAACAGAACAACATTCATTTAAACCAGGAGCATTGTAAGCATTTAATCTCACCTGCCACAACAATTGAAGTTCTTCTAATTTTAGGGGTGTAGGACCACCCCTAAAGTCCTCACTAATCTGGTCTATAACCAAAAACTTAAACTTGTGGTCTGGGTGGGAAATAATGTGCTTAGCTAGAGCATTTTTCACATTTGTTCTTTTGAACTGCATAAATATGTTCGTATAAACGATCACGGAGACGTCTCTCCGTCTTTCCTATATAAAATGATGGACAAGCCTGGCATTGAGCCAAACAAACAATCATTCTAGAATTACAGTTAACTCGACATTTTAAAGTAAACTGGTAATTATTAACTGTAAATCTATTTGATTCAGTGACATATTGGCAGTAGTTGCAGGATTGGCAATTGTACATGCCAACTATTCGAGGATAAGTACGCTGACGTTGTTCAAGTAGCACTAAGATTTTTTGCATTTTTATATATTACCATAGGTTTATCACCCAATTTATTAAAAATACTAGTGTCACCCTTAAAAATAGTCCAATTTTTTGCAAATGATGTTAAAGCAAGCATTACTATTAACGCAGTAAGTTGTTACATAAGATGGTATTTTGTACATACGGTCATTGTTGGAACCAAGGTTGTCACTGATGAACTTATCAGCATTATTGTCATGAACATATTGTGTATTTTCACTATCTAAAATAGGTCTATAGTAACGTTTTAACTGTTTATCCGTTACTTCTTTTACAAGTTCATTGACCATGCTTTCAGGGTAGCCACGGTGGAAAAACATATTCTTTAACAGTAAACATTCGTCATGAAAATCTTTTTCAAGGGTGTTAATTCTGGCGGCCCTCACCAACTGGCCCTTAACTGCCCGCTTTTGATGATAAGGGTGACAACTTGAATAATGTAAAAAGCATTAGAATATGTACTTTTCCTGTATATCTTGGCTATGTATTTCTGAAGTGAGCAGTCTTTAGATAACAAAATATCTAACTATGCTGTAGACTCACTACAAAATGTTGAGGTGAACTTCAGGAACTCAGTAGTGCCATTACAATAATCAACTATCTTGTCACTGATATCTTTATTGCCATTTAGCAATATAAAGATATCATCCAAATATCAGGTTTAAAAAATAATTTTATCTTTATACTCAAAGTTTGACAGCACAAATAAGTGTTCCCAACGAGCCATCACTAAATTAGCGATGCTGGCTCCACAAGGGGAACCCATTGCTACACCCACTTTCTGCAAGTAAAAATCTTCACCAAAAACAAAGTTGTTGTTGTTAAGTACTAAATCCATTAATTTCTCTACTAATTCTCTCTCCTAGAACAACCATGTAAAGTTAGTTCTTCCCTGACCCAATCCAAAGCAATATCATGAGGGATACAGGTATATAAAACTTTGACATCTATTGTGAGGAAGTTAAAATCCTTATTGAAAACCAACTTATTGATTTTATCTAAAAAAAGACCATAAGTCCTTACATATTTGGTTTTCATGAGTCAAAAATTTTTGCAAGATTGAGTCAATAACCTTAGCGCAAGAATATGTTGGAGAACCCCTACTATCAACAAGGGGGCGAATTGGAGGATTATTAACATCTTTATGGATTTTAGGTATACCAAATAAACTTGGAAATCTAGGATACATAGTGGACATGTAGTTAAACATATGTTGGTCAATTCTCCCTTCTACATACATTTCTTCTAAGGTATTCTTAATATGTAGATGGGCTGTGTTGACTTCAGATCGTGAACTACATTAATAAGATGGATTACTTAAACTTCTCATACGATTAACAATCAATTTGCTCAAAAACTACCATCCCACCACCTTTGTCAGGTTTACAAACCCGAAGATCATGAAGTCCAACAAAATCAATACATTCCTTCTCAATGTGAAGATTTGCATTTTCCTGTGGATGGCGTTGTTGGTATGAGAATTGTTGACGGATGTCCAACTCGCACATAAGTTCAAAAACTTGCAGAATGGGGTGTAGTGGTGGATTAAAAACACTTGGTATTCGAAATTGGTTGTTATTAATAAAACTATCACCACCCATCATGAGGTTAAAATTGAGTTTCCTTGTGAACAATTTATCAATAATAGACCTCAACGTCCAACCTCTGTGGGGGAACATAAGTATACCCTTTAGACAGTAATTCTACTAGTGCAGGTGTAATATTAACACCAGAAAAATTATATACTTTGAAATCACTGTCTAAATTGGTCACTATACTGGGACCTAATTCAACTCGATGGTCACAAAAATCAAGAGTAACTGAACAAAAAGGAAGTTCATCACTACTGTCCACTTCAACTAGTTGACTTTCACGAAGTATAATGTTTTTATCCAGGGCAAAGGAACCATGAGAGTCATGCTCAAGAAGATTTAAAAGATTGTATCCACTTAAGTCAATTAATTCTTGGGCTTCTGTTTCTGTTGAAATTGGCCTGTCTTCGGCCTTGCTCCTATAAAATTAGGATTATGTGTATTCGTGTTATTCTGCCCTGATTTGTTGTTATTGTTTTGTAGTCTTTCACTCCTTCTTAGCTCAAATTGCATAGCTGATTCGTTATTAACATTATTATCAGACAATTGTGAATCTAGCATAAAATCATTACCCATATGGTTCACTGTAGGGTTCTGAGCTGTCATTCTTTTAGCAAAAGGTACATTGTTAGATTTATAACCATGCCAGACTTGAGCAACAGAAGGGAGGGGGTACGCCACCCCGTTGTTGTAAGCTTTTGTGTCTCTATCAAGCTTCTTAATTTTGTTATTCTTCAGCTTAATTAAGTATTGTTCAAGACTGGTGAATACTCGGCTATAATCAAATTTGTAACGAAAAAATTAATTATTTAGTCTTATCATTGGATGATGGGACAACATAACATCTTTAGATCTACCAAGACTTGCCTACCTACTTTGTATACCATTCATGCAAAACAAACTCAGATATATATATATTTTTTTTGGTAAATTATGAAAACAAATGCCTTGTCCCATTTACCAACTATCCACTAAAAGTTACTTAGTCACACTAATAACTTACTTTAATTACATCCCCCTGCTGCCAACCTCCCTGGACGACCTTCAAGTCCTTGCTCAGCTATACATTAGCATTATCTTATTTTTTTAGGCAAAATATCACAACTCTGCATACTTATTTTGCACATATTTTATTTATTTTGCAGGCCTCCCTCCACCAATGGTCATGTATTGCTCCTCTCCATATTGCCCATTTACTCACTCATGGAAGGCAAGAGCTAAAAGGAGGCATCATATAGTGGGTCTATATTATAGGAACGAAAACTGACATGAGCGAATACTGCTTGAGCGACACATATTGAAAGCATAGAACACCTAACACAGGAAAACTCTCAGAAACTGTTTTATACAGGGGGGCAAGCCCCCCTGCACTCCACACCCCTCCCGCTACTTAAATATACAAACTCAGAGATCACGCTCCATTGAAGTAAAGGGGAGAATTCCCTACAGCGATCTGCATTCACTTTTTTGATATTCGCAACATTTGCTCATGTCAGTTTTCGTTTAAGTAATATAGACTCCATATAGTACCATGGCAATGACATTTTATTAATTATGCAAGAGGATCATTAACTTGCATAGGTAGGATTCTTACTTTTCCTCAAACTGTAAATGTAGTAATCTTCTACAGCTTATGTCACAATGTTACACGTCCCGGATTTCCTTACAGCTTTTTTTTTCTTTTTTGTCCTCAGCTTAAATGCATGCATCCGGTACGGCTCTGGGAAACAGCATGCAATGGGTTATCTATTCTGGGTGTCCCCTCACCTCTGCAAGGGGCTTTTTCTCCAATCCTCTCCCTAGAGCAGTGGTCTCTCCAGTCTCCTCTAGGGAGGATTTCAATACCTCTGTGCCTCTAAGTGCACAGAAAATCCTCTCCTCCTACCTCACCCACCCAGGGGGGAGGAAAGTGGGCCACATACTTTATTCCTCTCCCTCCCTATCTAGTTAATTCTAGAGCCAAGACAACTGATCAAACCCTCGTCACTTGGGTTGCAGTCAGGGCACTATCCCTGTGCACCACAGAGCCAGCCTTAAGAATCACTAGTTTCTCTGGAAGGTTTTCTAGCTTCTATGGTAAATATGCTATATTCAACAATTCTGCCGTGTAAAAGCTCCTTGCTCATTTAGTATTTTACATTCAAATCATACTTCTGTAGATTAAATCACACACACTGCAATCTTGGTAGTGCCTCATGCAAGAACTTTCTCAATATGATTTGCAACGATTTGTGGTCTGTTTCCACCAAAACATATTTATCAGACACATTTTGTGGAAATTCTCAAAACCATACACTAATGCTAACAGTTCTTTTTCTATTGGAGTATATCTCTTATGATATCTGAAAATATACTTGACCCATAGGCAACTGTTCTAATCTCTTGTAGGATCATGGGTCTTATACTATTCTGTCATTTAACTGCCACACAACTGGCTTATTCATTAGTTTATGTTGGAGCATCAGTGTTTTTGTTTTTTCTGGAGTACTTCAAAATGTTGTTCGTATTCACAGCTCCATTCCCAGGCTACATCTTGTTCCAACAGCTGAGAGGTACAACTCTCTCACATACATTTGGCACAAACTTAGCAAGACACTGCATCCTTCAAAGATTCCTCTATAAGGTTCACATGCCGTATGGCTTTGGCTTTTGTAAAACTAAATTTCTTTACCTCAGGTTTCAGATCCTCTTATGACCAAAATTTTCAGACTTATCACCCTGATTTAATATCTGATCTTATTTAGTGTGAAATTATGTTATTTTAATTATTTCAGTAGCTGTATCAGTCTCTTATGCTCTTCTTTTGTCTGTCCCACACTAATAAATCAATTATTTTTATCAGAGCTTTTATGCCTTCAATTAGCTGAACAGTTAACTCTTGGAACATCTTTGCTTTAGATAAAATACTAAACAGAAGCTTATAAACTCTGTACTTTCCTAATAATGTACTAATGCATACAGATGCAGCTTGCTTTGTTTACTTTTACTGACCAGAAATCTTGATTTGCATCCAACACAAGTAAAAACTTAGCATTTGGCATTCGACAGGCCACTTATTCTACTGTGAACAAAAAGCAATATTTTCTCAATGACTTTTTCAAATTTTACATATCAATGCAAATGCAAATCTTGCCTCTGTCTGCAACAGTGACCATACTTTAGGAAGCATGTCAATTGATCAAATGTAATTTTAACAAGTCAATCTTGCTAAAAAAAAGTTACACTGAAACAACTTTCAATGAACCTCAAAGATCAGGGTTTTTTTTTTTAGGCCAAGCCCCCCCCCATCCATGTGCAGGAACAACCTCTCTCACACATACACACACACACACACACACACACACACACACACACACACACACACACACACACTTGTAAATACCTATCCTGATGCTGTGCAACAATAGGGAAAAGGTAAAACTCCAGCATCGGCAAAAGTTGTTTTGGCATAATTTCTCTGCTGAACCAACCTTCACTGAAATTCCATTGGATCGATTGGTTCCCTACTATTCACCCATTCCTTTGGGTCTATTTCTTAACACCAAGCATATCCAATTGCTTTAGCTCATCTTCTACATCACTTCTGATTGCCAGAGGCACTTTTCTAGCAATATGGCTTACTGGCAACTCCATAAGGTTTTACTGGTAGATGGTATTTTCCTGACAAACTAGTTAAACCAGTAAATACATCAGCACACTCAACTCAGAATACATACAGAAAAAAATAGAGAAATACAAGTAAAAAACACAGATATGACAAATACCACAAAGAAGAATGTTAAAAAAGACTATTAGTAAGGTAGAAATTAAGCAAATATAAAGCAAAGTGATAGTCCATCTGTGAAGTGAAGGATTTAATGTAGAAACCAACAGGCAGTATTGCAAAATAATGGTCCAGAAGGCTCAGTGGGTGCAGCAACATATACCTAAAGATGATATTCCAGAAGGTGATGTTCTGGAGTATCCTGCAGGACACTTGCATGGACATTGTACAGTAAGTGAAGGAGAAGGAAAGAGTGGCAACTCTGACAAGCAATGGTACTGTGTTGATGGGCCATTAGATCTCCATATGGAGGAGCATCAGATGAAGGAAAATTCATCTAAAGAGGATATATCACAGGATGATGTCCTGGAAACTTCTGCACAAGACACACAGGAAACAGACAACGATGATGCTGTCAGCCTAAAAGGAAATTATCTAAGGGAAGCTAGATTTAATAGAGACAGACAAACAGACATGAAAGAAATGGATTACAAAAAAGTACGCTAGAACCAAAGTATTAGAAGAGTGGTAAAACAGATGAACACAGTAATCAGGACTATTAAGACAAATTCATACAATGTAAAAGAAACAAACAGGATATATTACTGTGCAATTAAACTAATAATGGATGAAGTGTTACCACAAAAATGTAACCGTAACAAAGGAAAGAAAGAACAGGGAATGTCACAATGAAGCATCAAATACGGAAAACTATAAAGCAACAAAGAGAACATGCATCACTGTTAGAAAAAAAAACAGAAAAGCAAAAAGATCCTCACAAAGAAGGAAGTGGTTAAAGCAACACAGACCAGGATTTATTATACACTGTTTCTAATTGTAGACTGAAAACAATCACTTAGTGTGTAGAGAAATATATAAATGGAAAAGCTCAAAATAAGCAATTTACTGATGACCCAAGAATGTTTTATAGAAAAGTGGGAAACAAAGCAAAAAGAACAGAAATGTCACAGACAAAAAAGGAAAGAAATAGGAACATTTGGGAGAAGTATTTATTAAGACTGTTGAACATAAATATGCGAATGGATAGAAAAATTAAAAAAAAAACACTAAGGAGCTCTAATGTAAAGGATAGAAAATGTAAAGAAATAACATACAGAGAAACTGAGAAAATTAAAAAAAGCTCTTAATTGGAAAACGCTGGGCTCAGATGCAGCACTTAACTTCTGGCTAAATGTATTAACATATACACTCAAAGATACAGCCCTGATTAATAATTACCTATATCCAAGACCCTAATAGACACCAACCTGCTGAATGACAGAAAAAATACACTCCTCTAAGTGTGAACCTGCAAGCAATCTTAAGAAGTTCAGCTCAAGAAAACATTACATCAGTTATACAGTGGACATGACACAAAGTTTATAGCCATCAAGAAAAAAATTCAATCATGGCAATAGAACAAAAAGGTAACGAAAGTCATGGAATAAAGGATAATTTAATGCTAAACAAAACCAAAATAGAGAGCTGCAAAAAGGGGAAGGACTCTAAATATGGCATGAACAGATTGCAAAAAAAGCATTTGACAGTATCCCATATTCATGGAAAATGGAATGCTTACAGATGTAGAAGATACACCCTCCAGTGATCAATTAAAGTGAAGTGACTATGAAAGAGGTTAAAGTACTTTGCACCTAAGCCATGACTAAGAGCAAATTATTACCGGACTTCCAAGATGGCTGCAAACTGATTACCAGCTTAACTTCAGCTCTTCCAGTGTGAAAGCAGAAACTCAGAAGAGCAAGCCAGTAAACTTGTATTTTGGGGTAAATTTCAGCAACTGACTAGAACGTGATTCACAGAACCTGAAAGAAAATCAATCATAAAAGGTGAGGAAAAAACAGTGACTGGAAAGAATTCTGGAGGTGTTCAGCAAAAAGTAGTGCAAGCTACAGTTTTGGTGCAAGATGACTTCCAGTAAACTAAAGTCAATTGTACTCAGAGCTATTTAAAATAAATGAAACAGTGAAGGAGTACATCAATTCAAATTACAAAAGGCTGGAAAAATGGAGGAAGCTTTAAAAAGATATTCAGATGAGGTGATAAACTGCAAAAATCAGAGGTCGAAATGAAGAAAAGGCTGGCTAAATATGACACTGCTCAAGAAGAGATGTTTCAAAATATAACAGAATTAACGGGCGCGTAGGGAAAGCCTGAGATTTTCTGCTGTACCAGACAGGCTTAAAGAAGAGATTGCATTCATTTTATGAAAGCAAAAATAAGCAATTGGACTGGTATTCCACAGCAGGAATTGTTCATTTAAAGGGCACAATGTGTATGCTCCAAACCAGGCCATGAGAAAGCAACCTAGACCTTTAACAGTAAAAATACAATCCTACCAACAGGAGGAGTTGATTCTGACAAAAACTGTGGCAGAAGGACAATGTACTAAAAAACAGGGAACAGTAGAGAGTTTGTGGAAAACGATTACTCACTGTAAACCAGGCAAAAGAGGAGTAAGTTTATTCCACTAATCAGGGAATGTTGAGAAACAGGCATGAGATTCAAGATGCTGCACGCAGCTATTTTCAGAATATTCTTTCCTGAAGGGACAAAACCATTTTTTGATGCAGAGCATGGTAAGGTGAAAATACAAAAGTTTGCCTAACAAGAAGTGAGTTATGAAACAGAAGGACATTCTGCTTGTTGTTCTTCTGGTAACGAAGATCAGAGAGATACTGACAGTGAAACTTTTTCCAATTTTTCAATGGAAAATGCTTGAGAGAGAAAAAAGCAAAAGAGTTGACAAGAAGTGTGCATACATTGGAAATGAAGTAGAGAATGGATTTGGGAGATGGCGATCAAGAGAAATAAAACTACCAACTCAGAAATTGACAAACAAAGCTAGGATTACAAAGCATTAACTATATTCGTGAAACATGACAGAACAAGAAATCCTGGAAATATTGGAATTTTTTTGACTTTGTTAAACTTGTAGGGAACTCTAAATCATATGTCCAACTTCATGTCATTAATGTTTGGAAAAACATTTAGAAGGGGAAGAGGAAGGAAAGAGTTAACTTCAAGTAAAACAAAACTTTTGTTATTGCTTTTTTTTATAATGCATGATATAACCTGCATGCTATAAATTAAAGTTTTCTCAGTTATTTTTGAGTGTAATGGGGAGGGGTCTATATTACTACATCAAAAGACATCTCCATTGACACCAAACCATTGAAATTCACTTCCACGAATAGCAGAATTTTTTCCAGTGTAAGGAAGTAGTTGGCCAACTACACAGCTTTACTTTGCCCTTTTCACCACTGTAGTACAATCTCAGAGTTGGTATATACAGTTAGAGGTTGAGCCCCCCCACACACTTGGGTGGGTTTGATTTAGTGTGGTGTGTGTTCTGTTGTGCTATAGGGCAATTGTTTGATTGCCCTGGAAAATATTGTGATTCACGGAAGTGAATGTCAATGGTTCTGTGCCAATGGAAATGTCCTTCGACAAAATATAGACCCTAATGGGGGATACTAAAGTAAACCAGTGCCCCCCCCTTTTTTTTCTCCTTGTTCAGTTTTAAGAAATGTATGCAGTGCAATGCAAAAAAAAAAAAAAAAAAAAGTTTGGTCAAAAGAACAGGATACAAGAAAAACTGATGTGCTTTTTTCACTCCTGCATAGGGGAATGACTATATAAAGCCCTTGGTGTGATCTAGTAACAAGTTTTAAGAGAAAGCAAATAAAAAAAAATCATTGTCATGCAAATAAACGAGTGCTTGTAGAAGCATCTTTATCTGGTTCTTATGTCTCCATGGAGACAATGTGATAAATTGCAATAAAAACAAAAATACTTACTTAATTCAATGGTTAGGGGATGATGTTTTCTGAAAGCATTCTTTTTCCCAGTCTGGGAAAGCAATACAAGTAAGACAAAACAAATTCCACTTATTAGAAGCATAGAAGCAAAGGCTGGACCATACATCTTAGCATGCATAACCTTCCTTTTAGGTTAACCAAAGTCTGAGTGTATGGCTGTCAGTCTATGGCAACTGTACCTAATTAGGAGGGTAAACTTTCAATATTTGAAGATGTGCATAGTTTTGTGTGTTAGTATTAAGTTAACAGTTTTTTGGGGTGTACTGGGGTATATTTCTTTTTTTTTTTTGTTTGAGGGCTTTCCGTGAAACAAAATGTTTTGTAAGATGCGACATGGGCTCTAATGGATATGACAAAAAACAACTGTAAAAAAGATTAACCTGCCAAACATTAATGCAAGCATGTAACACAAAAACTCGAACTAGACACTAAACAAAAAAGCTGTTAAACATAAAAGGTGGGAATAACTTTTTAACATAATGATGCCTTCTATTGTATCTTTAAATGTCAAACTGTCTCACAGATGTATACAAAAAAGAATGACTAGTGAACTATATTTAAAAAATGTAGAGTGCAAATAGCTATACTACAGGTGACACATTTGGAAAGAAAAGAACATGCAAATTTGATACAAAAGGTTTTCAGGTTGCTTATTCAGCGGAATACCTGGGAAACAGGAAGAGAGGAGCACTTACACTAACTGCAACAGTAGCTGTAATAGTGATAGAAGAAGATAAAAAGATAATAATGGTAGATCTGCAGCACTAAGGGGTTACTGGCAAGGGAGGAGGATTACACCGGCATGTATTTATATTCCACCTAAAACTGCTATAATGGAGCATAAGAAAATTCTGGGAAAAATAATCATCTTTCAGCAGGGAATATTACTCGTAGGTGGGGATTAGAATTTGATTTGCAGCGGTGAAGATGTACCTGGGGGGTACAGAAGAGAAAATACAACAAAGCAAAACAGATTTTTGAAGAACTTTATGAAAATATTTATCACAGAAGATGTGAATTCAATAGTAGAAATTTGGAGTGAATTTACATATTTCTAAAGATACAAAAACTGGTCTAGACCAGACATGATATATTTCACAGGAACATGTGCATTTAACTGAAAGTTTTGATACACATCCAGTAACCATTTCAGATCACATGCCAATAATAACTAAAACAAAAATGCATGGTAATGAAATAAAAATGAGACATTGGTGCTTTCCCACCTATCTGTTGAAAAGTGAGGAATTTAAGGAATGGGTAGTGGAAATTATTTGGGAGTTAATAGAGAAGATAAGACATTTCTTCTGAAGATCTAGCTAGGGAGTAGAATAACACTAAAGTTGAATAGGGTAGAAATGAAAAAGAGAAACATGGTTAAGAAAAAAATATTTAGAGGGAGTGACAAAGGTTTATGTATTGCAGAATAAGGGGAATCTCACAGAAGAACAGGAACAACTGCAGAATGAAAGACAAAATAGGGGATTACCTCAATAATATACATGAGTTTAGAATAACTGTTTATTGATAACTCCAGAGCAAAAAGCTTAGCACAATGACTCAGGGAACAGAAAGTAGAAAGGGTTGTCACCAAGCATAGGAAGCCTATAACAAGGGACTCTACAGAGGTACTAGAAATATTCCAAATATTTTATGCAAGTCTGTATAAAGCAGAGAAATATGAAGTCAACAAAAGGTACAAATGGAAATGTTTACAGAAGACTTAAATATGCCAAAATTTGAGGTAGATAAGAGTCAAATTACTAACAGGATAACACGACAGGAGATAAAAAATGGTGATGTGTAATCAATCCACGGTAAAGTCTGCAGGAATAAATTATATTCCTGTGGAAGTTTGGAAGCTAGGAAAAAAGAAAAAAATGATAAAGATCTAGAAGGTTTTGTTTAACAGTATTTTAAGAGGAGGAGAAGCACCAGCATTTGGAGAAAGCAGTGGTGGCTGCAATACCTAGAGGGTAAAGGCTCATCAGATCCATATAGGCCCAATTGTTTCTTAAATCTATAATTATAAAGTGTTTACGTCTATAATGGCTAAAAGAATGGCAAAGGTGATGCCAAAATTGACAGATGGATCATTGTTGTTTTATGGAGGTCAAGCAAACATTTGACATTAACAGAACACTAAATAAAAACAAAGATCTGAATGTGCTGAGTGAACATCTCACCAAACAGAAGTCCAAAAAAGTAGAACAATGAAACAAAACCAGCCTTCTTGCATAAAACAGAGGTTTTAATAAAAACAAAATGTAACAAATACCACTGTTGCTAGTAGGTCTTGATACAGAGAAAGTGTATGACAGAGTAAGCTGGGAGTTTATGACCAGGCTAATGGAAGCATTTGCATTCCCTGATAAAATTACAAGGCTGATTTGGAAAATAAATGAAGGATCGGAACGCAAAATTAAAGTGGGAGGACTCACCACTGATAAATTCTGTTTGAGCAAAAGAACTGGGCGGGGGTATCCTCTTTCTCCTTTATTTGCATTACATTCAGAGCCACTGGCAAAGAAAATAAGGAACTCAAATTCAAGGATATAATTGTCATGCTAGTCAAGAAAAGCTGATTATTTGCAAATAAAATATACCCAATAAAACCAGAAAAAGGACATTTCATTGTTGTGGAACATTTTGAGACTGTTTCAGACTTTTTTGGGATACAAAATTAATAAAGCTAAAACAAAGGTAAAAGCTGTAAATTATTTCCCACACAAACTGATTCAACATCATCCATATTTATGGGGACATGATAAAATTAAGTACTCAGGTGTATGGATTAAAATTGTTCTGGTATGGCAGCTAAAGACACGTGAGGAGAGACTAAAAAGACAATACAACAACTAAGGAAATGGAAGCTCTGTTTTATGGATATAGATAGCAAGATAAAAGCAGTTAAAATGTTTTTAGTCACTTTAGTTTTATACACAGGTCAGGCAGAGTTTTATCAAGCAGAGGATAAGTTGTGGATAGCAATTAATAAACAGCTGAAGGATTTTATCTGTGAGGGGAAGAAGGCAAGAGTCAAGTGGGATGAGATGATTCTTCCAATAGAACAAGGTGGTCTGGGATTACCCAATTTGAAGGAGTATTTCAGATCTACACAGTTATACACAACACAAGCAGAAATGTATAATTCAAACTGGACAGGGATGATATCGAAATGGGGGGAAGCTTAAGAAACAAGGACAGACTGGGATTTTGGATGCAGATTCTTAATAATACAGATTATTATATTCATAAAGTAGCAGAAAGTATTCTAAGAACTAAGCCAACATGGGAATGGAGAAAGGAGATTCTGCCGATAGGGGTGACTGCAATTAAGGATACAGCTATAGGCAAGAAGGGACTAGAATTTAGTGGAGAAAACTGGTAAAATAACCAAGGCACTGGGAGCAAATAATTAGAGAGGGAAAGGTAATAGAATGGGAAGAAGCCAATAATTTATTTGGACTGCTGGTTAGAGATCTAGATATCAGAGTATTTGCAAAGAGAAAGAAATAGGGAGGGTCCTAAGCAAGAGAGTTTTCAGTAGAATCTAGAACAGGAGCTGTTGTTAAAAAAGGAATAATTAGTAGAGCATATAAAAAATTGCATGACAACTGTAAGAATCAATCAGGGGAGACTATAAAGGACTGGGAAGAGAGACTGGATAATCAATACAAAAAACAAACAATGGGCGACAAATGTACATCTCCCAAATACGCAACAAAGTTTAGAAGGTTTAGGAATCCAAAAAACGACAACACGAACAGCACCAAACACAAATGCAAGGATCCTGGCTCCAATAAAGGATGTCCCTTCCAAAAGTTCCTCTTTTCAGAGGAACAACTAGTAAAAACACTTCCGCCAGACCCACTCTGTTGATATCCAAAACGTAGATGTTTATTTCCACAACACAAAAAATAAAAATAAAATCAATTGTATGAAAAAATGAATGGATTAAGCGCTTTCATCTCCCCTCAGGAGACTTCAGAATTAGGAACTTTAAGCGTTTACATAGGTGTTTTTATACCCCAAGTAGACTCCAAATAATTTTTCTTCAGATACATAAAAGGAGGTGTGATGGGGAAGAAAGACGTAATTGGGGAACACTTCTGGGAGTGTAATGAGTTGGCAGATTTTAAAAATCCCTGCAGACTACTCTATCAAACACTGGGTGCGCAAATTGGTATGACTAAGGAAATTATTTTTTGAGCAGTGACACAAACAAATTCCCTAGACATGGTGCCTTGCTGAGTATGGTGGCTGCCAATAAAGTAATTACTAGGAAATGGAAATCAAAGTCTAAATCAACTGCACTAGAAGTAGTGAACATAGTAACAGAGATAAAACTTGTTAAAAGGGATCTTTAAAAAAGGGTAGGAGCAAATTAAACAGAAAAAAATTGGAAACTGTGGGAAAAATACATGCAAACGAGTAATGAGGTTTAAAAGGAGGTAGGACTTGAATGAGCTATGTAATGTTTGACTGACAGTGATTGAATTGATACGTGCTGTAGAATATTTGCAAGTAAAATTATGTCAGCATGGTTTATTTTCATTTATATAAATGTATGACTGCCTAAGTCATACCTGATATTTTAATAAAGATGGTTCTTGTTTAATAAAAAAGAGCAAATTATTACCAAAGGATAAAAATTCAAAGGGGGATTTTCCAATGTGATTCTGTGTCACCACTGCTGTTTTGTCTTGGCTTTAACCTATTAAGTTGTTTATTTAATAGATTAGGTTATGGGTTACAGTTTAACTCCCAAAAAATAACCTACTTTTTGTGGATGATTTAAAAATATAGTTAATCAGATAAGAATCTAAAAGCACAACTAGAAATGGTTAAACCTTTCTTAGTTGATGTAAGAATGGCATTTGGTGTTGATAAATCTGTGAAAGCAACATTATAAAAGGCTGCAGCACCAATAAAATATCAACTTGGGACAGGAATGTGACATAAAAAAACTTGAGCAGAGCAGGAAGGAGTATATAAACATTTGGGGACAGATGAAAGGTCAGTGATAAAACATGAACAAATGAGCTCAAAGCTTAGTAAGGAATAATTTAGAAAGCTGCCAGCATGAAAACATCCTTGACATACAGAAATAAAATCCAAGCTCAGGTTTTCTTCCAATTCTTACCGGTAGCCTTGGTGTGACTGGTGTGATTAAATGGCTCCCGAAAGTGCTGAATCAGTTCAACAAGTAAACAAGAAAAATGCTTCATGCTTACTAAATGATATATATATATATATATATATATATATATATATAAAATAACAGTTTATAACAAGATTATATGTTCCCTTGCTCTCCTTCTCTCAGTACAGCCCTGCTCAAATGTGACAACATGTACAGATCTACTATCATGGGATTGCACATGTATTTGCTGACTTTATCAGATCCAAACTCAGTAAAAGCTCTAAAGTATGAACAGAAGTCCAAGACTACCTGTTTTCTTAATTTAGCAGAAGCATTTTGGAACAAAGTGGTAATAGACATCATAACAGTAGTAGTAAAAAATCAGATAGCAATTAGAAGTGCCAAAATATATGAAGAAAATGACTAAGAGAATGAAAGAAAATTGCAAAGTCCACAAATATAGTGGCAAGTAGAGAAAACTTCTGGAACAACCACATGCTGACCAGGATTTTGACCGAGCAATGGTTAAGGAAAAGTGAACTGAAACCAAAAGATGAAAGGCTAATAGTGGTCCAAAGAGTGGGCAAGATAGACCCTGGTTTACAAAGTTATTGAAAAAGTGGGAGAAACAGAAAATTAAAGGTTCTGTAAAACAAAGTACAGTTGTGTACACTTATCATAAATGTAGATGTTCGAGTGTATTCACTGTTGAAGTAATCACATTTGGGTTATCCCTGCCAAGGAAGCCCTCGGCCAGCCTGAATACCAGAGGCTTAGTATTTCTGCATCTGTTGCTGTCGCTTCAGGACTGATGTCAGGTCGTCAGAGTATAAGGTAAGGCAGCCTGACGCCATTACATTAGTTATTCTTGCCATAACCTGTCAGGAGCCCCCAAGTAGGAGCCAGGTTCTGGTCGAAGAACCCTACCAGAAGAAAGTAAATACCTAGATGTCCCTTGTAAGGAGAGAGAAGAAAGAGGGGGATGGAGGGAGGGAAACCAGGACAGCAACAGTGAATACACTTAACATCTACATTTATAAGTCTACACAACTGTACTATATTCTTCAAGTTTCACTGTTGCAGTCATCACATTTGGGTTGATTCCCAAAGCTGAGGAAAAGGGTGGAGGCAGTCAAGGAGACTAGGGACTGGCAAGGATGCTCTGCAAGTCAGCAGTTGCAAACCCTGCCCTGGATTTGGAGAAGAAAGGCAGGTGGTAATGTTTGGTAAAAATGTGAACAGATGTCCAGGTGGCAGCCTCCAGGATGCCCTGGTGGGGACTCCTCTGAGGAAAGCTGCAGAGGTGGAGGCTGCTCTGGTGGAGCGAATCCTGATCCCCTTGGGGGGGAGGCTTTCCGTGTTGCTTGTAGCAGAAATGGATGCAGTGTGCTATCCATTTGGAAATTGTTTGTTTGGAGATGGCTTTTCCCTCTGCCCCTGCAGCAAAGCTAACCAGCAATTAATCAGACGTTCTGAAAGATTTAGTCCTGTCTAGATAGAATCTGAGCTGTATGTGCACATCTAGAGTGTGCAGGATCCTTTCCCCCTCATTCTGTTGTTTAGTGAAAAAGGTGGGCCAACGAATGGACTGGTTAAGAGCCACACTGGACACCACTCTGGGCATAAAGGATGGGTTAGTCCTGAAGGAAACCCTGTCAGCATGGAAAATGAAGAAGGGTTCCACAGCCATAAGTGTTTGCAGCTCGGAGACCCTTCTGGCTGAAGGGATGGCCAGAAGGAAAGCTGCTATCCAGGAGAGAAATTTTAGCTCTGCTGAAGATGCTGGTTCGAAAGGGGACAGGGTGATCTTTTCCAGCACAAAGTTAAGGTCCCAAGCTGGTGTTGGTGCTCTTCTGGGTGGCCTCAAGTTGCTAGCCCCTCTTAGGAATTGTTTAATCAGAGAGTGTGAGAAAAGGGGCTTGCTTAGTGGGGAAATGAGCAGAGATAGCAGAGACATGAATTTTAATAGAGGAAAAAGAGAGACCACTGTGTAGCAGGTCAGCTAAGTAATCCAAGATGAGGAGGAGGACTGTGCCATATCGGCTCCCTTAGCCTGAATCCAAGTGCAGAACCTTTTCCATTTGTCAGCATAAGACTTTCAAGTGCCAGGGAGTCTGGCCTCATGTATAACATCTATAACCAGTTTACTGAGGTTGGCAGATTGATCTGTGGTTACGGAATAAACTAAGCTGCCAAACTGAGGGTCAGCAATTGGGGATGCATGACTTCTCCTTCCCTCTGGGTCAGTGAGATGCCATGGTGGCAGTGGAGATAGGCTGCGCAGCAGTGGGTACCAGTGCTGGCGAGGCCAGTCTAGAGCAACAAGAATTGTCCTTGTTTTTTTTCTCCATTATTTTGAGCAGTACCCTGGGGATGAGAGGTAATGGAGGAAAGGCATAGACCGACAGACTAACACAGGGAAAGGACAGGGCATCCACTTTCAAAAGCCATGCAGTGATGCTCCCTGGTGCATAACTTGCTGAGCTGATGGTTGGTGTGGGAGGCAAAGAGGTCGACCTTCGGGTGCCCCATTTCCGAGTTATTAGGGTGAAGGTTCTTTTGTCTAGTTGCCACTCGTGTGGGTCCATAAGACTTCTGCTTAAGTGGTCTGCCAGAGAGTTTAGAGAACCTGGCAGGAATTGTGCCAACAAGTGGAGCTGCATGGCAGAGGCCGTTAGCCAAAGGGTCATGGCCAGCCTGCATAGAGGGTAGGAGTGAGTCCCCGCCTTGCTTGTTGATGTACCATATCACAGTGGTGTTGTCTGTTTTGATCAGGAAAGCCCCTGGGGAGAGAAGGGGCTTGAAAGCTGCCAAGGCGTGCTGGACAGCTATCATCTCTTTTTGGTTGATGTGCAGATGGATTTGCTGTGGGCTGCACTGGCCCTGTATGCACCTGCCGTCCAGGTCTGCACCCCAGGCATAGTCTGATTCATCTGTGGTGAGAAAGGTAGTCCCTTGTTGAGGGAGCATGTTGCTGCCCACCAAAGAAAATCTTTTCTGAGGCAAGGTATCATGGGTATAAGAGTCTCCAGGTCTTGAGAGTGTTGAAACCAAAGGCTTTTTAGGTACCACTGAAGTTTCCTCATATGCAGTCTGGCTATGGAATGAGTAGAATGCAAGATGCCATGAACCCCAGAGCTTGCTGGAATCTCCTTGCAGATAACTGGGGTCTGGGTGGCTAATTGAGAGAAGTAGGCTGTCAGGTAAGTTTGCCTTTCTGGTGTAAGGAATGCCATCTGGGATGCTGTGTCCAGGCTTGCTCCCAGGAATATAATCCTTTCGGTGGGTACTTGTTTGGATTTCTTTTTGTTGATTGTGTACCCTAGGGAGGTTAGTAGGGATTTTACAAAAGCCAGGTGCTTAAGAAATTTTTCCTGGCTGTTTGCCTGAATAAGGCAGTCTTAAGTATGGGTAAATCTGGATAGCCCTTTGTCTGCAAAAGGCAATGGTCAAAGCCAGACATTTTGTGAAAACTCTGGGAGCAGGAGATAAGCCAAAGGGAAGCGCAGAGAAATGCAAGTGAAGAGATCCTGCCCTGAAACGTTGATATTTCCTGCAAGATTCCTTGATAGGAATGTGGAGGTAGGCCCCTTTTAGGTCTAGGGTGGATAGCCAAGCATCCTTGGACAGCATGGCTAGCAGCTGCTGGAGGGTAAGCATTTTGAATTTTGGTATCACCAGGAAGGTGTTTAGAATTGATAGATCGAGGATGGGGCGCCAGGTGCCCTCTTTTCTGGTTACTAGAAAAAGTCTGGAATAGAAACCTTGGCCTTTCTGTTCTGCAGGAACGTGCTCTATTGCGCTCAGAGAGAGCAGGGAAAGGACTTGCTTTTGCAGCTCTGCCCACTGGTTTGGAAGTAGAGCTGGGAATCCTTTTGGAGTTGGTAGGGTGTGGAAAGAAAATTTGTATCCCTGGGACACTATGTTGAGGACCCACCGGTCGTTGGTAATGGTGGCCCAGGTGCTTGCATGAAAGGAGAGTTTTCCTCTTAGGGGTAAGAGGAGTTGGGCAGAGGGAGGAGGTGGTGGAAGAAAGTCATTGTAAGTTCTTACCATGAGGGGTGGCTTAGAACTCCCTGTTTTTGAAGTAGAGGAAGTCCACTGTTTACATCTCTGCATTCCCCTGTGGCTGCTGTCTGGGGTCTGCTTCCACAGGATCTTAGCTGAAATGACCTGGTGAGAGCGGGAAAGGACTAGTGCTTCGAGGGGCAATGCCTGCTGAACCTGGGTGGTTGGACCTGTAAGAAATCCCTAACTGTCTGCATAGATGTTGCTTTTCCTTCCATCCTTTTTAAGGCCTCTTCTGCCTTGGTGCAAGGGTGCATCCAACAATTTAGATGCAACATGGTCTGGCAAGAGCTGTTCCTTAAGCCATTCATGCCTTCTAAGGATAGAACCAGTGACTGCTGCCCTGCAAGAAGATTCTAGGGCGTCAAAGCCACAGTGCAAGGTGTGTTTAGTTGCTCAACTTGCAGAATGCATTAACTACTGTAACTCTTTAGATGCTGCACAAGCAAGAAAGGAAGACATTTTTTGTTTGAGGAGTTCCAGGGTATGTTGGTGAAATTTTAGCATATGGAACTGGCAATTTAGTGCTCCAATAGCAAGAGTAGTAGAGGTGTACACTTTTTTATCCCATTTGTCTAGTGCTCGGGAATCCCTATCTGAGGCAGTGGGATTCTTAGTAGAGGTTGCTTTAATTCCTTTAGGCCCTTGAGAAATTACCTCAGGGTCAGCAGTAGGATTTTTAAAAAGAAATTTGTGTGAGTCAGGGACTCTAATACCAGTCTGGTTTTCTGGGTGCAGGAGGGAGGGTGTCCGGAGTCCAGCTGGATTCCAGAAAAACCTCCTCCACAACATCCAGGACTGGAGGAATGGCCAGGGGTCTGTGCTGTGGAAGATCTAAGAATTCCCAGAGTTTCTTTTTAGACTTAGGGTAGCCCTGACATTCCTATTGGAAATGCTCCCTTAAGGTATGAAGGGTTTCCCCAAAGGAAAAGTCCTCTGGGGGAGAGGCTGAAGGAATGGAATCCTCTGCATCAGAATCCTCATAAGCAGAAAGGGGTTGCAGGTCTTCATATTCAGATGCATCAGAGTCATCAGACTCCTGTTCAGACAAAACTATTGGGGGACAGATCTCTTTTTTTTTTTTTTTTTTGGAAGGGGTAGCTTGGCTTCCCCTGATCAGCATGATAAGGTCTTCTGCCATTTTAAACATTTGAGACTGAGGCAAGGAAGCAGGTGCCCGAGATTGGGTTGGTTTCTTGGGTGTGGTTCATACCCTGGGCCTTAGAAACTCAGTAGTTTTCGAAAGAACTGTAGATGTGAAAGAAGTTGTCGGTTTATGTCGAGAATCGGTAGTGTGAAGGACTTCCTCGGAAGCCGATGCCTGCTCAGCAGCTTCGGATCCATCCAAGGGAGACACAACCGCAGGATCCTTAGTTGAAGAAGAGTTTTGCAGCATACTGGAACCCGAAAAGGTCTCGGTAGCAGCCTGCAAATCCACATAAGTAGGCATCAGGGGCTGCGAAAGTGCCTGAGGACCGGAGAACTGACTAGCTTAATGGAAGAGTCGTCAGTGGTTTTTGACCTGTGCGGTCTCTGTGTCTTTATCTTTACATATTTTCGGAAGATCTGCTGTTGGATAGCTTAACGACGCCATATCAGAATTTGAGGACTAAGTGAAAATATCTAGCTACAATAACGGCCTGATGACATATAGTTCTGGTGTTGAACAAAGCACAAAAGTGACAGAGGGGGACGTTGTGATCTGGGCCTAAGCAAGAGATGCAATAAGAATGAAAGTCTTGGTGTGGTATTTGCTTTCCACAGACAAGACAATTGTTAACTTTTTCTGACATCGGTTAGTGCAAGAAAAAAGGATCCCCAATGGGGTACATCGCTTTAGAAGACTTCAGCTTCAATTCGGAAGACGAAACTCAGGTAGCGGACGACCGGTACTCGTGCGAACTGCTTCGGGCTCTGTGGCAAGAAAGACTGATGTAATGCCGTTGTCTGCCTTACCTTTTACTACTGACTACCTGACATCAGTCCTGTAGCGACAGCAACCGATGCAGAAATACTAAGCCTCTGGTATGCGGGCCGGCCAAGGGCTACCTTGGCAAGGATAACCCAAATGTGATGACTGCAACAGTGAAACACTAAGAACAGATGGAAACATTTACACATTTCATTGCTAGGTGTGAAGTACTCTTGGCTGGGGGTCTGTAAACTGAAAGGCACAACAGTGTGGTAAGACTGTTGCACTGGGGACTGTGCAAATGCGACAATATACAAGTAGCTGAGAATCACTGGCAACATGAACCACAAATCATTATTGACTATAATGAAGTTTATATCACATGGAATTACCCAATACCCATAGTTCAGAAAATAGATGCAAAAACCAGATAAGTAGTACAAGAAAAATAAATAAATAAAAGACAAAAGTAGCATTGATCACTGAAGCTGCTACACACAGCAATTAGTGTCTTGTGTACCTTGAGACACAGTTTTAAAATACCAGGGTTTGCAAGCAGAAATGAGAGCAGTGTGGTAGAAAGATACTCATACAGTTATAGTAGTAGAAGCATGTGAATAAAAATTAATTTACAACCACACAAATATGCTACCAATACATGTAAACATATGTGAACTGCAAGGGAAGACGATTCTGGGTACATTGCTGGAGCGAAGTACATTTCTATCGAACAGACTGAAAGACTACCAACTCCATGAACTTCAACTGTGCCCTGATTTAGGAATAAGGCCCATTCCTGTAAACATATATAAAAAACAGAAGTATTAGGAAAAATTAAATCAGGAGATATGAATGCTACCTATGACTCTAAACAGCACCCAAGATTCTGAGATGTCACTGACGGTGTGAATTGGAGTCTGAATACACATGCTTTACATTCACAATGTCAATTATTTTTTTTTTTTTTTTTTTTTTTTACTATTTCTAGCTTATCAGAAGCCATATCATAAAAATGCTGGATAATTTACTTCTTCAAATGCAACTACATGAAAAACATTAAACTTTCTTGAACTAACTTGTCAGCAGCAGCTTCTCTAATGTGGCCATACAATAAACAAAACAGGTCAACAATGCAACACAGCTTTTTTCTTGAGTGATAAACAGGTCCAAAGTTTTAAAACTATTTCTGAGAAGACACTACATATCACCTGTATCTAATTTAAACTCTACATTCTGTCCTCTAATTTTTATTATTTCTTTCCAACAGTCTGCTTGGCGCACTTCTTTCACGATCTCTGCTGTACTTCTACCTTTAGAGTTTCAAGTCTTTTCACTTTAACAGTATCCACAAAAAACACACTACATTTTCATCTTTCAATCCAGAAACATGCACATTTTTTTCAATATACTTATTTTCCTTTTATACATCTTATGAAAAAAAGCCCATCAGAGATTCTGCAAGCTCGATTAAGCTTCCTACCAGATCTACTGCAAACTTGAATGCTAATTATTTCAGATCCTCCATCTTTGGCCCTTTCTTTGTTACAGAATAAGGTCTAATGGTTTTCTCTTTCATAACCATTAATTTAACAACATTAACTCTTACTACTTGGCTAGTATATTTATCTTATAAAAATTATTTTACTCAGTCAATTATTTTAAGTGTGTGTGTACTAATAATTTCACTTACTCTGTATACATCCAAAGCTTTAGATAAAAAAAGTTATGTACTCACCACAACGTTACATGTTTGTTGTCCATCTCGCTATTCACTCTTACTTGGATGGGTTCAGAGCCGATCCTCGGCTACAACTCCGCTGAATACACAGTTAGAAGTCTCAAACTTGGCTCATGGCAGGTAGGTAGGTATCCCATGATGCAGTGGTGCAACTCTCCAGATCTTGTTTGCTGTTAACTTAATAATGAGTAACATAAGTAAATATATATATATATATATATATCTCTATATATATATATATCTATATCTATATATATATATATATATATATATATATATATATATATATATATATATATATATATAGATCTATAGGACCCCAAAAACAGGAGAAGCAAAATGAGTCAAGGAACTCCTGAAAGGAGTAAAGATAACTACCAGGTCCATCTAGGAGTCCTTGGATGGGGAAGGAGGGAGGGTTCGTAAGAATGAATGGCGAGATGGGCAACAAACATGGAACATTATGGTGAGAACATAACTTCTTTATGTTATGTTGTCTTATCTCGCCTTCATTCTTACTTGGATGAGACAGATGGCTCACCAGAGTACACCTTTAAGCACAGTGGACCCAAAAGAGTCCCTGTCCCTGGAGGCCAAATCCAGTTTGTAATGAGTGATAAATGTATGAGAATTGGCCCATGTAGCTGCAGCACAAATGCTGTCCATAGACATTCTGGCCTGAAAAGCAGATTACGTAGCTAGTGCTCTAGTTGAATGACCCCCTAACTTTGAATGGTAGTTCTCTATTATTGGAGGTACAGATAAAGGTGATACCCCTTCTAACTGGCTCTCGAATTGTAACTTTAGAAACTGGCATACCCTTTTTTGCCTCAGAGAAGAAGATGAATTGGTCAGACTTCCTGAAATCTTTAGTCCTATCCAAACAGTTGTCTATGCACACCCAACTGATGGAGTTTACATTCTGCCTTGTTGCTATGGCTGGGAAAGAACACCAGAAGCTCAATGGATTGACTGATATTGTCTTGAGAACAAACCTTAGGTACAAAGGATGGATTAGTTCGTAATGATACCCTGTCCTTGTGAAAAATCAGATATGGCGGTTTGAAAGATAACGCTGGCAACTCTGAGACCCTTCTGGAAGATGTCACAGCAACAAAAAAAATGGTCTTCCAGGAAAGAAATATGAGTTCACAAGATGAATAAGGTTCAAACGGTGGTAATGTAAGATGAGACGGGACAAAATTTAAATCACAAGGAGGAAGTGGTTCCTTAAAGGGAGGTCTCAATAAGAAGGCGCCTTTCAAAAACACTTTACACAACCTGTGTGACATTAAATTAGAAAAATGGTCACCAATGTGGAAATCTGAAATTGCAGCCAGCTGTGCTCTAATGGTTGCTGTAGCCGAACCCTGTTGGAAAGAGTTCTGCCAGGAATTCTAGAATGGAATGAATAGACGCAGAAAGAGAGTCAATGTTTCTGTTTTGTGCCCAGTGAGAAAATCTTTTCCATTTGCTAGAATATAGTCTTCTAGTAAAAGCTTTATGAGAGGACATCAGTATGAAATTTTGAAGCCTGACTAAATTGGCAAGTGGAGCAGCCACTCTGTCACGTTGAGGGTGTGGAGAGAAGGATGAAGTGTACTCAACATGTGTAAGCAGTTCTGGAACTGGGCCCAGAGTCCAAGGCTTCTCCTGAAGATAAGCCCAAAGGAAGGAGGAACCATATCTGACACAGACAATATGGGGCAATGAGAATCATCTTGCTTCCCAAGGATTTTGCTTTCTGGATGGCTTTGGGTATGTGGGGAAACGGAGGAAAGGCATAAAGAAGTCCCGAAGGCCAATTGTGTACAAGTGCATCTCTGTGTCTCCCCCGGCAGGGAATTAGGGTAAAGTAGCTGCTGCATTTAGCATTCATGGTAGTGGCAAAAAGATTGCAGCAAGGCTGACCCCATTTCTGAAAGATCTTTTCCGCTATGTTCTGGTTCAGAAACCACTCATGAGGCATCAATATTGCCCTGCTCAGCTTTGTCTGCTATCACTTTGGACTTCCCCGGGAGGTGCATTGCTACTAGAAAGCATTGGGAAGAAATTGTCCATTGCCAAACTCTCAGGGCCTCGCGACAAAGAGGATAAGATTTGGTTCCCCTTGCATGTTTATGTACCAAGCCACAGACATATTGACTGCATAGCAATCGTCCCTAGAGGAAAAGAGTCATGGAGTGCTTGCAAAGCCAGCACCACTGCTCTCATCTCTAGGACATTTCTGTGCAAGTGGGCCTCATGTTCCTGCCATATACCTTGGACCATTCTTCCCAGATAATGCCCACCCCCCCAATCTGGGAAGCGTCTGTGGTCACTGTAGTAACTGGGTTGTTGTGGAACAAAGGGTCTCCCGATGGTTACATGGCTGGACTGGATCCAACACCATAAGTCCTTTTTGCATGACTCCATTACTCTGATGACAATAGGGAGCTCTTGACGTGATCAGTGGAAGGACAAAAGCCATTGAAGGATTCTCATGTGCATTCTGGCAAGAGGAGCTTGTATTATGGTGGAAGCCACTGTCCCTAGGAGTTTCAGAACTACCTTTGCCTTTACCTTGTCCTTGGAAAGAAGGTGAGGTACTTGCTGCCTAATGGCTGAAATTGTCTGCTGGAAGATGTACCATCAAGGAAACAGTGTCTAGATCTGTGCCTATGAAGATATGTTGACAGGGCAACAAGGCAGATTTTTTTAAGTTGACTGTTATGTGTAACTAAGCACAAATTTTCAAAGTCACATCCCTGGTTTGCTGGAGTAGATTGCTTGGTGGTGGCAGTTAGGAGCCAGTAGTCGAGATACGAAAACACTTGGAATTCCAGATGCCTTAAGTGAGCTGTGACTACTGCCATACATTTGGTGAACACTCTGGGGGCTGTAGTGAGACCAAAGGACACAGCTCGGAACTGATAATGACTGGCTCCCAGTCGGAAGCGTAAATAACTCCTTGATGCTCTGTCCATTTTTATGTGGTAGTGCACATCTTGGAGGTCTATCGAGCACATCCAATCGTCTTTCCCTAAGAAGGGAAGTATTGACTGCAGTGTCACTACTCGGAACTTTGACTTCTTGACAGATTCGTTTAACTTGCTTAGGTCTAACATGGGTCTCCAGTCCCCTGTTCTTTTTGGCACCAAAACGAATCTTGAGTAAGCTCTGAATCTTGTTTGGTCTGCAGGGACTTCTTGGATGACTCTTTTGTCCAGCAACTTTTCAGTTTCTATAGATGCTTGCTCCCTTAGATTGGGTGGAACATCCGGGATTGTTCTGATTTGTGGGACAAAGTGGCAAAAGGGAATGAAATATCCTTTGGATATTATTCTTAGTACCCACTTGTCTCTTTGTGATAGATTGCCAGTCTTCTGGGTACAAAGACAAACGTCCCCTGACTGCCTCCACAGTAGAGCAGGCGGGCTTCCTTTCAGGAGCGCCAATAGGAACGTCCGCGAAAGGAATCACGGTTGCCCTGATTTTGCGGACCCCCCTGCCTCTAGGACGTCTACCTTTGCTACCTCCCCCTCTGCCTCTGGGGAAGGATTCACCTCGTGTGTCTTGGAAAGCTCCCTGGGATTTTTGAACCACATTTTCCCACTCTTCTGACCTTTAGGGTAAGGTATTGAAGGTATAGAAAAACGTACTCCAACGGCAGAGAGAATTTTTCCTTCCTGCTCACATCTGGAGAGTGTGTTCTTTACTTTGGGTCCAAAGAATGAGGAACCATCAAAAAGGGCGTTAGTAAAGGTAGACTTAAAAGGTTCTGCAAAATTGCACAAGCGCATCCGGGAGCATCTCTTCAGGGAAACTCCTGAATCTGCTTGCCCTGCTCGCTCCATACGCTGCGTAGGATATCAGCCTCATGGAGGAGTTCACTACAGAATTTAAGGTGGACAGCTGGGAAGAGACCTTCTCATTCACCCCCGCAGCGAATGCACTTTGTAGGGTATCTCCAAGCTGTTTCAGGAGCTCTCTTTGTAGCCTTGTAAAGTGAGTTAGGTAGTTCAGTGATCGGAGTGTAAAAGTCGCTGATGAAAAGACACGCTTCCTATATCTGTCCATTGTTCAAGAATCTTTGTTCGGAGGATGGACAGATGAGGATGTCTCCGAGAGTACCTTCTTGGTGGCTGCTGCCACCACCATAGCATCTACAGGTACATGCTTTGTGAGAAATCCTTTCCGGTAGGGGCTGACAAGAACTTGTTTGGCCTCCGAGGGACTGGCTCCATAGTGTCAGGTGACTCCCAAACCTTTCGACTGACCAAGTCCATTAGTTCATCGAAAGGCGGCGACACCCAGGAGACTGAAGGTTGAGATCAAAAGGCCTTCAGATACACTGACTCCTCATCAGAAGTGGTGATGGTTTTCCAGCCGCCTGCCTCTCTGCTTTAGGATCTTAGGATTTCTGCAAAAGAGATAGTCAGAGGGTGACCATGGGGACCCTTCTGACTCCTCGAGGTCAGTATCTGAATTGACAGACTCATCAGGGTCATCTATATGCTTCCTCTTGCAAGTTCTCTTCTGAGGGGCTCCTCAGAAGGGTACTCTGGGAGAGCCTCGGAAGAGAGGGGTTTACCCAGTGGGGGATCCTGAGGCTCTGGATCTCTGCTGACCTGTGGATGGGGTGGTGCCAAGACAGTAGCCAGTGCCTTTGGGGGGGGGGACGAATGCCGGTATCCTTATGTACAGCTGTACAGGGAGACAGCACACTCAGCTCGAAAGCAGACCCCACTGGCTCCAAAGAGACAGAGGACACCCCAGGACCTGGGGAGATCGACTCCAAGGCTGACATGGGAACCGAGCTCAACCAAGCCGATGCTCCAAGGGGTAGACTCGGCATCAAAGAAGTTCAGGCCCAAGTGTCCCCCTCTGGGCCGGTCGGAGACCCCCGGCTCCCAGACACTCCGGATAGCACCAAGAGAGTCAGAGCAGATGTCGGCTCTGTGATCACCGAAGGGGGTCTTGGAACCGACGGCTGTACAGTAAGTGATACCAGGCACTTCGGCTCAGAGTCTCCAGCTTGGCTTGGAGGAAGAACAACTGTGGATGTAATCGCTTTAAAAGGCTCCAAGACCTGATGGATTGGAGTTGAGAACAATTTTGCTAGCGCCGGCGACTTAAAGAGCCTGCGCTAACCATCACTTGGGAGGATAAAGAAGGAGAATGAGACCTCTCCAAAATGGGAGATCTCAGAGTAGGGGAGACCAGTGGAATGTCAGTGGACCGGCTCAGAGACATGGCATCTTGTGGCTCCGAAGACCTTGGGGCTGAAGAACCAGGCTTGTCAATAATGATAACCTCTGATGGTTCTGAGGGCTGTAGAACCGAGGAGGAAGATGTCTTAGAAATTTTAGATAATTTGTCTGGAGGCTCCGACTGAGCCGTAGAAACAAGTGATGGTCTTTTGGAAGGTCTGTCCTTCTTTGAAGAAGAAGCACTCTGTACAGCTTCCTCAAAGGTTGACTTCAAGAGCCCCTTGAGAATCAGTTTATTTCTCCTCTCCTGTAACATTCTTGCACTAAAGGAGTGACAAAGTACAATACTCCTGTAAATGAATACCCCTAGACAGTATACGCAAATGACATGTCAGTCAGTAATTGACATGTTTTGTGTACATTTTTGACATTTTTTAAAGCCCAAAGGCTTATGTTCTCACTCTTTCTAGAGTTTTTAAACATGACAGAAGAGAGTTCCCAAAAACAAATCACAACTTTTCAAACTGTGATGTACAACACACACTAATTAAACAACACTGCACTTCTAAGTAAAGATAAATTTGCACTCTAATCTAGTAAACACTACACATCTAAGTAAATATAACTAGAGAAACTTTTACAAGAGTAGCACTAGGGCCTCTAACTTAAACGGACCTTAATACCAAGGATAACACACACTAACTACTAAAACTACCAGCCCTCTAACTCAAACGGGTGATTAGCTCTAACTTAAACGAGCTAAATATCAACTCCTGCTAAATATCAACTATTGAAAAAAGGGAAATAAACACCACTGCAATAAACTACAGGATACAACAAAGTTGCGAAAAACACACGATGGCCAAAAAGCAGCAATCAACAGCAGAAGGAGATAAGACTAGCTACACACAAACTATTTAAACACGCTAGGAAACGCTATAAATGCAAAACTACTAGAAATTTTAGCTAATAGAGTGAAAAAGACAAAAACTTAGCCACGGCCAAGAGCAGCACGTCCAACCTCGTAAAGTGGCAAATGAGATCTGGGGAGTTGCACCACTGCATCATGGGATACCTACATGCCACGAGCCAAGTTTGAGACTTCCAGCTGTGTATTCGGCAGAGTCAGAGCCGAGGATAGGCTCCGAATCCATCCAAGTAAGAATGAAAGCAAGATAGGACAACATAACATGGAAGGTTATTTCTCTCAATGGCCTGTCCTTAGTTTCATCATTTTTATATACCACAGATTATTGCATCTCCACCCAGAGGATTATGGATTTTACCAACCTGTTTTATGTTTAACCTATCTTCAGTAACAAAACAAATCTGAAATTTCACAACTTGATAATGGACATTTAGTAGCTATGATCTTTAAAAGTCCAGTTTTATACTTTAATACCTAGACTTGGCTCAAAACTGGGATTAACAGTTTTTTTTAAGAACTGAGCCCCCCCCCCCGCAATTTTATTTACAAACCCAAACTTTTAATTATTCAATTAGACATTGCAACCCTCATACATGACATATACACCCAAGTCACATTTTCAAATATTAACCATTTGTTACCAACATGCAATGTTTGACACAGTATTATTTCAGTCTCAAATTTAAACTAGAAAAAAATTCTAACAATATAACGTATTGGCATTTATCCCCTCTGCAGCAACCAATTTTTAATATTCTGTAGTATTTTTCATCAAGAGATCTACTGTACCTTTTGACATTGATTTGACAGTCAAATTCGTCTGATCTATTTTAACACACACATCTGTATGCTTCTCTTCCAGTTAGCTTTATTATATTTTCTAAGTTTGTATTTTCAGCTAGTAATGTCTGGGACCATATGGGGAGTAGAGTTGTACAAGTACACTTACCATAACAGTACATGTTTGAATGATCACTCTGCTGCAGTAGCCTAAGCTATATGGGTTATTATCCTGCAAAGGATATTAACAGCTGGTCAGCTTCCAAAGTTTCAGGGCACCTTTCATGCTCCCAAACCATTAGTCAGCTCCAGTTGAGCTGACTTAAAGATAGGTTTGGGTACCAAGCTCTTCAGAGCTTTATGTCAACAGAGAGGAAGGTTAAAGTCCTGAGAGGACAATGCTAGGAAAAGAAAAAAATACATGTCCATATCCTGTCAAGAAAATTACACACAAAAATAAGAAGGATGGAGGAAGTGGCTACTGCAGTAGTGATCATTTTAACATCTACTGTTATGGTTAAGTAAAGTTTACTTACACAACTGTACTATGTTCATGACTATGATCACTGCTGCAGTAGCCTAAACTACATGGGTAGATTACCACAGCTTAGAAAGTACAGTTTTGTACATACCATAAATGTAGATGTTCGAGTGTCTTCACTGCTGCAGTCATTACACTTGGGTTATCCTGCAGTCAGGCGGTCCCGCAGTCGGCCAGAGTTCCAAAGTCTTGGTCCGGCGTCAGTTGCTGTAGCTTCTTCCCTGACGTCAGTGCGCCAGGGGTATATAAGATGCAGCTGATGCCATTTTCTTCAGTTTTTTTTGCCTCAGATGTCAGGTGCCCCCAAATAGGTAGGCAATACATATTGCTAATAAAACATACATAAAAAGTAAAACCAAAATTTTCAGTTACCAGCAAATACACCACATAGGTAGTATAGGTTAGAAAAGTGCAGATAAGTCCCAGCTAAGAAAGAGGGGATGGAGAGAGGGTAACCTGGACTGCAGCAGTGAAGACACTCGAACATCTACATTTATGGTAGATACAAAATTGTACTATGTTCATCATGTTTCACTGCTGCAGTCATTACACTTGGATTGAATCCCAAAGCTGAGGTAGGGTGGCTGGTTCTATAGAGGATTTGGGGTGGCTATGAGGCCCTGCAGCACTGCAGTGGCAAAGCCAGCTCTGGATCTAGAATAAAGAGGCAAGTGGTAATGCTTGGTAAAGGTGTGCACTGAACTCCAAGTTGCAGCTTCCAAGATGTCTTTGGTAGGTACTCCTCTAAGGTAGGCAGTTTGAAGTGGCTGTTGCCCTGGTGGAATGTGGCCTAATGTTACTAGGTACAGGTTTCCCATGCTGTGTGCAGCAGAAACGGATACAGTGTCCTATCCACTTTGAAATGGTCTGCTTTGAAATAGCCTTTCCCTGTGATCCTGCAGCATATGCTACAAACAATTGCTCAGTTTTTCTGAAAGATTTTGTTTTGTCCAAGTAGAAACGTAACTGTCTGTGCATGTCCAATGAATGCAGAAGTCTCTCTCCTTTATTCTGGGGATTTGGATAAAAAGTTGGCAAGTGAATAAATTGGTTAAGAGCCACACTGGATACTACCTTTGGCATAAATGAAGGGTTTGTTCTTAAAAAAAAAAAAAAAAAAAAAAAAAAACCCCTGTCTTGGTGGAAAATGATGAAGGGCTCCACTGCCATTAGTGCCTGTAACTGAGACTCTTCGTGCTGAGGTTATTGCCAGAAGCAGAGCAGTTTTCCATGACACATTTTAATTCTGCTGAATTGGCTGGCTCAAAAGGAGGTAAAGTTAGTTTTTCCAAGACAAAACTGAGGTCCCAAGTTGGTGTTGGTGCTCTCCGGGGCGGTCTTATGTTTTTAGCCCTTCTGAGGTACTGTTTTAGCAATGGATGAGAAAAAATAGGAGGATCTGTGTTGTAATGAGCAGAGATGGCAGAGGCGTGGATCTTAATGGATGAAAAAGATAGTCCTTTGTCCAGCATCTCAGTTAAGTATTGTAATATCTGAGGAATATTTGGGACAAGAGGGTCAAAGCTTTGAGCCTGGTTCCAGGCATAGAATCTCTTCCACTTCTCTGAATAAGATTTCCTGGTGCTAGGCCTCTTGGCCTCCAAAATGACATCCATAACAGCTTTAGAGAGAGGTGCTGTCTGCTTGACTAAGGAATCTGCCATGCAGCCAGGTTTATGGTTTTGAGATGACTGTGCGGGATCTGATTGTTTTGTTGAGTCAGAAGGTGTGGAGTAAAATCCATGGTGGGCCTTGAGATAAGTTCTTTAAGATCGGGTACCAGTGCTGGCGTGGCCATTATGGGGCAATCAGGATCATCTGTGGTTTTTCTTGCCTGGCTTTTAGGAGTACCTTTGAAAGGAGAGGCAGTGGTGGGAATGCATAAACATTTAGGATTTTCCAGCTGAACGAGAGAGCATCCACTTTCCATGCTTGTGTGTGATAAGTCCTTGTGCAGTATATTTGTAGTTGGCAATTCATTGGGGAGGCAAAAAGATCTATATCTGAGCACCCCCATTTTTGCATTATCATGCTGAATAACTTGCGGATTTAATTTCCACTCGTGAGGATCCTTGATGTTTCTGCTTAAGTCGTCTGCCAGAGTACTTTTTTTTCCTGGCAGGAATTGTGCTTGCAGATGAACTTGATAGGTTAGAGCTGTGTTCCACAAGGTCATGGCTTGTCTGCATAGGGGATAAGAATGAGTGCCCCCTTGCTTGTTTATGTACCACATAACTGTGGTGCTGTCTGTCTTTAATAATAGTTGCCCTGGATGCAGAAGGTCCTTGAAAGCTGTTAGAGCATTTTGCACAGCTAACATCTCTTTTTGATTGATGTGAAGATGCATTTGGTCTGCGGCCCACTTGCCCTGAATACATTTTCCTGCCATGTGTGCTCCCCAGGCATAATTCGAAGCATCTGTTGTTAGTGTCTGCCTGGCTGTGGGTAGAATGAAAGGCTGTCCCTTGCTGAGGTGACATGCCTGTGCCCACCATCGAAACTCCTGTTGTACGCAGGGAATTAGTGGTATTACTGCTTCCAAACTGTGACAGTGTTGAGTCCAAACACTTTTTAGGTACCATTGTAATTTCCTCATATGCAGTCTGGCATATGGAATTAGTAGTATGCAGGATGCCATGAATCCCAAGGCCTGCAGAATTTTTCTTGCAGGGAGTTGGGTCTTTGTTGCCATCAATTGAAAGTACTGAGTCAGTTGTCCTTGCTTGTCTGACGTGAGGTAAGCCATCTGGGCCATTGTATTTAAGCTGGCACCCAGGAATATTATCTCTTGTGAGGGTACTAGTTTTGACTTCTTTTCGTTTACTGTGTACCCCAGGCAAATTAGCAACCTTTTTACAAATGTCAGATGCTTTAGAAGTATATCCTTGCTCTCTGCTTGAATAAGGCAGTCGTCCAAGTATGGATATATTTGAATTCCTTTTTGTCTGCAAAATGCAATTACTGGTGCCAGGCACTTTGTGAAGACCCTGGGCGCAGTAGATAAGCCAAACGGCAGTGCAGAGAATTGGTAATGCATTGAACCAGCTATGAATCTGAGGTATCTTCTGCAATTTTGGCTGATAGGGACACGCAGATATGTCTCTCTGAGGTCCAAAGTAACAAGCCAAGCCTTCTTGCCAGGCATGGGTAGAAGCTGCTGTAGTGTCAACATTTTGAATTTCAGAACATCCAGGTAAGTATTGAGAGTAGAAAGGTCTAGTATGGGTCTCCAGGCTTTGTCCTTTCTGGGGCCAGGAAAAGTCTGGAGTAAAATCTTTGTCCTTGTTCCTGTTGTGGCACCTTTTGAATAGCTCTCATGTCCATGAGGGCTGAATTTGTTTTTGTGCCTCTGCTCATTTATTTTGTGGCAGGTGTGGCATTCCTTTTAGCCATGGTAGAGTGTGAAAGTGGAACCTGTAACCTTGAGACACAATTTTCAGAACCCATTTGTCTTGGGTGATTATATGCCAATTTTGAGAAAAAAGTGCTAGTTTTCCCCCTAAGGGAGCTGCCAAAAGGTAAGTGCTTGGCATTTGAAGGGGGAAGTCATTGGGACTGTTTCCTATAAGGTTGTGACTTGTCTTCACCTCCTTTTGGGGTTGAAGCACCCCACTGTCGTTGTCTGTAAGAGCCTTGGGGCTGAGATCTGCCTCTTGGGCATCTGTATCTGCCTCTTTGTGGTCTGTCTGACACTGGAAAGGACCAATTCTTTGAATGCCAATTTCTGCTAAATCGAGGTGGCTGTATCTTAAGAAATCCTTCACTGTTTGCATAGATTTTGCCTTATCCTCCATTTTCTTTAATACCTCTTCTGCCTTAACACCAAATAAAATATCCTGCTGTAAAGGAACATCCAATAATTTTGCCTTAACATAATCAGGTAAACTTTGTTCTTTTAACCAAGCATGCCTTCGAATCACAGATTCTGTAACTGCTGCTCTACAAGAAGCCTCTAATGAATCAAAATCACATTGCAGAGTATGTTTTCCCACTTGTTCAGCTGCATGCAATAAATCCTGCAATTCCTTATAGTCAGGATGTTCTGAACTTGTAAGCATTTTCTGTTTAACAGAGACATTAAATATTGTTGGTATTTAAGCATGTGAAACTGGCAATTTAAAGCTCTCACTGCTAAAGTTGCAGAATTGCAAACTTTCTTCCCCCATCTGTCTAATGCTAGAATCCCTGTCAGAGGGAACTGGATTTTTAGCCGTGGAAGCCTTTACCCGCTTGGGACCCTGGGAAATAGTTTCTGGGTCAGCAACAGGGTTTTTACAAAGAAATTTGTGAGAGTCAGGGACTCTGTAAGTACCTGTCTGGCTTGACTAGAGCAGGGGGCTAAGAATCAGGATTTAAACTGGATTCAGAGAACACATCATCATCCACAATATCTAACACTGGTGGAATAGCAAGGGGCCTGCGCTGAGGCAATAAAAGAAAATCTCTGAGCCTTTTCTTGGATTCTGAGTAATCCTGGCCCTCCCAATTGAAATGCTCCCTCATAGTATGTAAAGTTTCCCCAAAAGAGTAATCCTCAGGAGGAGAGGCTGAAGGAATTGATTCTTCAGCATCAGAGTCCTTATAGGGGGGGTAGAGAGTATCCCTGGTCTGAAGAGGAATCAGAAGAAATGGAAACCTGGTCAGAGGAATCAATCTGTATCCAGCCTAGGCCTTTTATCAGGAGGGGGATGGGAACCCCTGATCAGAGTAATTAAGTCTTCGGCCATTTTGAGCATCTGTTTTTTAGGCATGGAGGCCTGTCCGGATGAATGCTGTACTTGCTTCTTTGTCTTTAATGGAGTTTTAGACTTGGCTGTAGTTTTTATGGTAAGCTGTGAAGGTCTGAAAACACCCTCAGAAGCCGATGCCTGCTCAGTGGCTCTGGATCCATCTGAAGGGTTAGTTTCCGTAGGCCCAACACCTTGAGTATCCAGAAGGCCTATACATCTCCACGTGGGAGTCGGAGGCGGCCTGTGGCTCTGAGGTAGTGGGTGTCAGAGGCTGCGAAAGCGCCTCACTGAGAACAGGCGACTGGCCTAGAAGAGGCTTCATCGTCAGTTTTGGGCCTCGGATGCCTGTCCTTATCCTTGTCTTTGTGTTTTTTGTGTATTCCGGTCATCAATTGTTCCGACGGCATGGTATAATTAAACCTTCGGCCAAAGTAATGGCGAGCAAAATCAAACCGACGTTTAATAGTGCGTTTGTTAAATCTAGCACAAAACCAACAACTAGTGACGTTGTGATCTGGGCCTAGGCATGGAATACAGTAAGAATGGAAATCCTTATGAGGTATTTGCTTCCCACAAGAAATACAACTATTGACTTTTACTGACATCGGTCTGAGGCAAGAAAAAGTTTCCCCAACGGGGTACTTAGCTTTATTGAAGACTTAGGTTCTGAAATTCGAATTGAAAATCTCAGGAGTCGGCCGACCGGCACTTGCAAACTGCTTTTGCTTCAGGCACCGCATGGCAAGAAAGACTGAAGAAAATGGCGTCGGCTGCATCTTATATACCCCTGGCGCACTGACATCACGGAAGAAGCGACAGCAACCGACGCCGGACCAAGACTTTGGAACTCTGGCCGACTGCGGGACCGCCTGACGGCAGGATAACCCAAGTGTAATGACTGCAGCAGTGAAACACGATGAACATCAGGGAGAAGACTGAGGGTCCAGGAGTCCCTGGAGAATGGTCCTAGCAAAGCCTGTCCTAGACCAAGAGATGGAATCTAGTTTACAGTGCTTTGTAAAAGTGCATAAAGAGCACCTTATAGCTACTTCTAGAATAGTTCTAGAATCCAATCCTTTCCAAAAATCCACAGATGAAGCCAAGGCCCTGGTAGAGTGAGCCTCGACTCTGCCTGGAATAGTTTTGTTGTGGTAGGAATAACAGAGGGTAATAGCCACAGACAACCATTTGGAAATGGTCTGTTCTGACAATGTCTGTCACTTTTTCTTACCTTCACAAGAAATGAAAGTAAGGTTGTGTAAGAACTTATAACAGCAGATGTCCTACTAATCACTGTTCCAGTATTCCAATAGTATTTGGTTACCTCGCAAGGTAACTGGATGTCTAGCCAGCTTACTGAAGCCAAATTCCTTCCCTACACTAGTACATCGGAAGTATGACTTGAGGCTGTGGGCATAGGGGTACACAAGTGGATGCAGGAGGGTAAGTTCCTCAGACTATCTAAATCCTGGATCCCCTGTGGGGGAAAAAAATCTAAGAAAACGCCAAGGTCATTCAGAGGGGAGAAGGGACTACTTGTTGCACTGCCCCCCCCCAATCCACAGAGTGTAGAAATAAAAAAACAAGCAGAAGGAGTGTGGGATTCAATACTGCAAAAGTGATTAGTGGGGCACCTACTGTTATGGTAACGTCTTACACAACTATACTATGTTCTTCCTTAAATCACTGTTGCAATACCCCAATACTAATGGGTGATTCACAAATGCTTATAGGTTGGAAGGCTTGGAGACGGGGGAGCTGTCTACCAATCCAAGTAATACAGATATGTTGGGAAAAAAGTCCTTTAGAAAAGGCGTCCACCCTGTAATGTTTACCAAAGGTGTTTACCGTGGACCAAGTTACTGCTCCAGAATGAATCTGCAATCAAATCAAAGCCCTTGAATAAAGCACCAGAGGAAGAGAGAGCTTCAGTGAAATCTGCTTTCGCTGGTAAAGACAAGGACTTGCCATGGTAGAAACACAAGAAAATGGATTTAAAGGTCTAATTGGCAACAGTCTGCTTTGAGATTGGATTACCCAATTTGGCTTCCTGCAAACAGACAAAAAGCTAGTATGTTTTCCTAATGTCTTTGGTCTTACCTATGTAAAACCTTAGTTGTCTGTGAACATCCATGGAGTGCAGAAGCTTCTCATGTCTGTTCTATGGGTATGAGAAGGTAGGTAAATGTATTATCTGTCGCTGCCTGATTGAGAGACAGTTCATTGACCACCTAGAGAAGAAAAAGGGTTTACCTAAAAAAAAAAAAAAAAAAAAAAAAAAAACTATTCCTTATAAAAAATAAGAAACAAAGGGACAGCCATAAGGGCTTGAAGTCCAGAAACCCTTCTGGCAGATGTAAGAGCCACCAGCAAAATAGTTTTCCCCAAGTACAAAACTTTAGGAATGTTGCGACCACAAGTTCCAAGGTGGCAAAGTGAGGTTTTTCAAAATTAAATTGAAAGTGGGGGTGGGAGGTGGAATAGCCCTCCTAGGTGGATTCAAGTGAAGGACGCTCCTTAGAAACTGCTTGACCTCAACTCTTGAAAGCAAGGGTGGATTACATGGCATAAAGGCTGAGATAGCAGATACGTGTGCCTTAATAAAAGAGTTACCAAGTCAACATTTGAGGAGCTCACAAAAACATAACAAAATTTTTGGGACCTCAACCTGAAAGGGATTTTCATTCTCTTAATGACAGCAGATAGAAATTTCTTCCACTGGAGAAGGAAGACTGTCTAGTGGTAGTTTTATTTATTTTGCTTATTTTACATTTTATTTAATTTGCATCATGAAGGACATCTTCAGAGAATTAGTGTCTCAAAAGGATTAAAATCTTACCACCTGTAAGTTGAGAGCCTGTACGCTAGAATGAAGCAGACAGTCTTTTTTCTGTAAGACTCCACTTTGTAGAGTAATTTGTAGTGCTTGGCCCTAGTTGGGTGAAGAAGCGGGAACCAGTGCTGCATGCGTCAGAAGTGAGTCACTAGCAATATTTTTAGTCTGTCAAATTGGATCTTCATAGAACCTTTGGGATTGGGGGGAGATTGGAGAAGGCATAGAGGTACTTGCCCTCCCAAGAGAAGAGCATAGCATCCATCCTCCAGGCATGGGGACAAAGAAACCTGGAGGTAAACAGCTTGAGATGTATTCAGAATGCAGATGAGCGAGTGTATTTGAGGAGTACCCCATCTGTTGACTATGTTGAAGACCTCCATGTTCAGCATCTACTCATGAAGGTCTTCCATGGACTAGCTTAGAGAATCTGCTAGTACACTGTCCTTTGATGGGATGTACACTGCCTAAAGGGACAGATTTGACTTTATAGCCTGATCCTATGCCAGAAGTGCTAGCTTGCACAGTTGGTAGGACATGAACCTAGACCTCTTTGATATACCACATTACTGTAGTGTTGTCTGTGAAAATCTTGAATGGGTCTGGTTTCCACAAGTGAGAAAACACTTGAAGGGCCTGAAACAGATTCACTTTTTGACACTGATGTGCTCCCCATCTTCTGTCTGGGGGACCACTGGCTCCGAACTGATGAGAAGCCTCTCCAGGCACCTCCAAGCCAGGTCTGATGCATCTGTATGCACTTCTTGGTTGGGAGTCAGTGGACAAAAAGAAGGCCCAGATTTAATAGGATCTGGGATATCCACGACTGAAACTTTTCCTTCAGAAAAGGCAGGAAAGTAATTTGGAAATCCAGTGGGTGACAGTGCCAAGACCATAAAGATTTGCGGCACCACTGCATCTTTCTTAACTATAGTTTGGCAAAGGGTACCACTGGAATGGCTGCTCCCATGTATCCCAGGGTTATCTGAATTTCCTTTGCAGGAGTAGATTGGGAGTGGGGGACTGGAAGAAGTCAGAAGGGGAGAATACTTTCTCTTGGGGGAGGAATGCAGTCATCAGTTGGGTATCCAGATGGCAATCAATAAAAATCAGATTCTGGGATGGGGTTACAGGAGACTTTTGGAGATAGACAATGAATTCCAACATCACTACTAGTAAAACTGTAAAATTTAGATGCAGGGATAGCATGGACAAAAACTGTGTTCAGATAAGGAATAATGTGTATTCCTTGAGTCCTGCAAAAAGCAATAGCTGGGGCATGATACTTTGTGAAGACCCTGGCAATGGTAGATAAACCAAAGAGTAAAGCATAGAACAAAGTATGTGATGAAAAGGCAGAGAAAATGAGGAATTTTCTACAGGTGGAGTGAATGGAGACATGGAGGTAATGCATCCTTAAAGTGTAGAGCAACCAAAAGGTCTGAAGTACTATGAAAGGAATTAGTTTTTGCAGTGATAGCTTCTTGAAAAATTACACATCCAGAAAGGTGCTGACATGAGATAAATCCAGAATGGGTATTCAAGTACCTTCTTTTTTGGGTACCAGAAATGTGTATGTATCAGAAAGAGTTTTGAATAAAAGCCTCTTCCTAGGTGTTGAAGTGGCACCAGTTCTATGGTACCTGGTTGAGGGAGACCTTGCAAGAGAGGAGGAAGTAGGAGTATTTGGTTGGAAGGAGGAGGTGGAATGCCCCTCAACTGATACCTCAGCAATGGAGTGAGAAAAATGTGTTTAAAGTCCTGCATCATTTAGACCTTCTCTTGCAGAGACTTGAAAAGTTTTGCAATAGAGGGTGTAAACAAAAGGTTCTTGTGAAGGGGGGAATACAGCAGCTTGGCCTTGACATCCTTGGGGAGAACTATAGGTAAACCCAAGCAAATCTGTTAATAACCGATCCATCAGCAGTGGCCTGGCAAAAGCATCTGCAGGATCATGTCTGCATTTAATGGAATGCCTCACAGGTTAAGTAGCTTGCTCAGCATGGAAATTCCTAGTTTCGTAGGATCAGAAGCCTCCAAGGTTAGCTATGGTCTTCTCAAGATCTCCGAAACTGGATAAAAAGCATTTTGTCATTTGAGTTCAGTCATTTAAAGGTGAGTATTGTCATGCGATCAAATGTAATTTCAGTAAATGCAAGAAGAGAGTGCGCTGTTCATTAAAATTATGCTTGATGATAGTGGAGTTTGCTTTTCTCCACTGTTGTGTGACCTCACAGTTATGTATAACTCTGTGGGACCTGGGGATCTCCCATATGGGGGCTTGCCCTCTGCAAAAACAAAAACTGAGGCGTTCAAATGTGGTTTCAACTAAAGTTTTCCTTTTTTTTTTTCTGTTCATCAAAATTGCCTTCAATGCGCCAACACGAATCCCTGCCAAGTTCTTAATGCAAAAGTGGCAGAAGTACAAACCTTCTTTCCCCATCTTTCCAAAGCACTACTATCTCTGTCAAATGGCAAAACATTAGCTGCTAGCAGAAGTTTAATAGGTTTGTCAGAGGAAATGGCAGAAGATTTTTTTTTTTTTTTTTTAAAGACGCTTAATGTCCTTGGGGATCTTACAAAACCCATCAAGCTTTTTGGGTGCTAGAAGATGAAAATCAAGATTTCTAAGTGGATGCAAAGGCATCCAGGAAGACCTCCAAGACTGGAGGGACAGCAGAAGGCATAGCAGCCCCTACCTACAGCAAAGTATAGTGTATTTTTTTGCATATCAGATAAAAGGTTTTGATTCCCAGTCAAAGAGCTGCATCATTTTAGTTATAACTTCCCCAAATGATACTTTTCAAAGGGGGAAGCCACAGGACAAGGTGACATCATCAGAAGCAAGCTGACTAGGAGAATGGATTTGTGATGAATAAGTTGAGAAATCATCAGATTCCTTCTCCTCTTCAGTTAATGATATATGCTGTCTCTTCTGAGAGAAGTGGGGGAGAGAGGATAATGACAGGAATGAAAGGGGTTTCAGACACAAGACTGACTTACATTGGCCCTAAGAACACACTACCAACTCCTTCTGAGACATGTGAACTGAAGAAAAATTTTTAGTATTCAGTTTCTCGCTCTTTAGGGTGACATCTAACCTAACAAAGCATGGTGGGTAGGAACCCTAGGAGACCTCAAAGTACTGGACACCTTTTCCTGCACAAGGACTTGAGGAGTGCCTCCCTGGTCCCTCAAACACACCACTCTTGGTTCCCTCATTTCAGTATTTACACAGACACCATACTAGGCTCTGGCAGGTTCAAGGCAGCGGATCCCTGAAAAGGAGTCAGGACATACTGTGGATTCGTTCAGCATCTCAACAGGTTAGTCCTAATCAGACTGCACAGCAGAAGGTTCAGCCTTGGACTTTTTGAATTTTTTGTTTTGTGTGTGTGAGACATCCATGGCAGAGAGTTCCACCATCTTGGAATGCATGAGGTGCTTCAAAAGCTGGGTTTTTAAGCAAGTGTTTAATGAGGAAAGATAAGTATGGAGGGTCTTGGGAATAAATGATCAACAGATATGACAGTTCCTGTAATCATGATCAAACCCTAGACAACAAATACTGGGAGTGGAAGTCCTTATCAGCTATCTTCCTAACAGTCACACTTTCCTCTATGAGACATTAACAAATCCTTAACTGAAAAAATTCACGAAAAAGGTCCTAAATGGAGCATCTATCTATATAAGTGTAGGGAATAGCAGCAGCCACCAACAATGCAGAAAGAAGACAATGAGTGCAAAGATCTTGCATAGGACTGGTGGTAAGATAGTCTGAGGATCTGATGCTCTTAGGTCTGCTTACGTAATCATATACCCACTTCGGACGTATGAGTGTAGAAAAGGTTTTTGGCTTTGGTACAATGGATGGACATTAGGTTAACTTGCCGAGATAACCCAATATTATTAGAATACTGCAATAGTGATCTAAGGAAGGACATCAACTCATCAGAAATTCTGAAAAATGTTGTTCTGTCAAGACAGTACCAGAAATGACATTGGGCATTCAAGGTATGAAGTGTCCTTTCTCCTTCATTTTTATGTTCTGGAAAGAAGACAGGGAGATGAACAATTTGACTTAAACTCTGATACCACTTTAGGCATAAAAGAAAAATTAGTTCTCAAAGAAATCACATCTTTGGAGAGTCCTTCTGAATCTTTAGTAGCACCCCAGAAATAAGTGTAAAGGGAGAAAAAGCATTCAGGTATATTCCCATTCAAGGAAAAGTCATGTCATCTCTCTTATAAGCCTTCTTGCATGGTGTCCTAGAGCATAATTTTGCCAGTTGATTGTGTAGAGAGGAGGCAGAGAGAGCTACTTGAGGTTTTCCCTTAAGTGAAGTTATCTATCTAGCAATGGAACAGAGTTAGTCAACCATCAATCCTCCATAGCCCTCAGATGAGCATTCTTTTTGCTGGCTGGAAAGGTCTGATGGGCTTGCACCCAAACCTATGTTTTAGTCAACTTATTTCAAGCTGACTAACTAGAAGTACATTAAATGCCCTAAAGCTTTAAAAGCTGTCTAGGTGTTATATTCCCTCCAGGATTATAACCCATATAGCTTAAGCTACTGCAGCAGTGATCATAATGATTAACATTTATTCAAAACTCTGCCACTAATGATATGAGTTTCCCTCTAACTCCATGTCTTTTATACATACTATTACAGCTTTTATTTCTTCAACTCTAGCCCCTTCTTGTGACACCACTTTTGACATCTAACAATACCAAGAAAATCAAATCTTTTACTACTCGAACCTGATTAGCATTCCACCAACTTAAAAAAGTGTCATTTCTTTAGTCAGTGGCACTTCCTGTTTAGTCATAATGTTAATGAATGCTTGCAATGCTGATCAAGTGTCTTAATTCTACACATTCCCAAAAATTGTGTTCCCATGTTCCTCTCTCCTCCATATCATACCTTCAACATTTTGTGCCAACGAACGAAAACATCTTTCACAACCTAACTGGAATATAAAAATATTTATGAAAGCATTTCCAACCAAAGATTTAGAATTTTCTGACGTAAGGGACTTGCTTACATATCCTCCATACCTTTCTCCACTCATAAGTGGTGTAAGTTTTATGCAACTTCTTTTCTCATGTGTTCTTTAGACCTTCATCCATTTGTAGTCTAATTTTCGTTAATCCTTTACATGTTCTTCTTACCAGTAATAGTGCCTTTCACTTAAAAAAAAAAATCATGCTTCCAGTTTATAATCAACTAATTGCAACTTGTCGGGAGAACAAAAAACAACTCTCGTACTTTCTTCACTCTCTTACCAGACCTATATAAACGGCAGTCTATCCCACACCGGCGCTTCATTTTCTCCCACCCAGTCTCCTCATTGCCTTCTTGCATTGGATTCCAAAACATAGGGTCAACACTCCTACTTTTCTGCATCTTCTTAACATTTTTCCTTTGATTTACTTTTAGTCAAATTTTGACCCATGGATAGTATTCTTTTCCTCCAGTCATGCATTCTCTTCTGACTTATGATATCCTTGATAGAGCTCCTGACACAGTCCTGAAATTATTATTCCACCGTGGTTTGATCAACTAACTCTCCATCTTCCACCTCTAGTGTTTCTTCTCTCTCTAGCCACAAACTATTATTTAGGGGTGAGTGAGTGTTTTTCTGCACAAAATAAATAAGTCTCAACTGCATTGCCACTGTTCTATTCTTCAAGGTTTGGCATCCCAAAACATCCTTGCTCAGTCAGGGCCATCAGCCTTTCCCATTCCACTCTTACCATCTTCCCCTTCCCATACAAGCTCCTTCAAATTTTTGTCTTTCTCCAAATATCTTCTTGAGGTTGATAAAAAGGGTCTATATTAGATATTCGAACACTTAAATGTTCGAATCTCTAAAGGTCGACAGAGAATGAAAATTTAGATGTTTGAATAGTAATAAAAATAACATTAAAAAAAAAAAAGGGTTTAGGCAGGGCGGCAAGCCCTCCTGCACCCACCCCCCACTACTTAAATATACCAACTCTGAGATCGCACTACAGTGTGGGAACAGAAAATTTCCCATTCCCTACACTGTAGCGCAATCTCGAAGTTGGTATATTTAAGTAGCGGGGGGTGGGGGGGGGTGCAGGTGGGGCTTGCCCCCCTGCTTACACCCTTTAGTTTTTTTTTTTTCAGTTTTTTTAATTTTTATTAATATTCAAACACTTAAATGTTTGATCTCTAAAGATCGACCTTTAGAGATTCGAACATTTAAACGTTCGAATATCTAACATAAACCCGATAAAAGACACCCGGGCCTATATATAATCTCCATCTTTGTACTCTTCAAGTCAGTAACATGGGTATCTACAGACTCTGTAGGCCTCTGCTATAAGTGATCATAACAAATTCCCTGCCTTTATACCTTACCTGCAATACTCAGAAGCTGCCTGTTACATGAAATGAGACACTTCATTACATTACTTGTAACAAAGCAGCCTCCGAGTAATGTGCATTGTAACTCAAGCTGTCTGTTACAATGAAATCTCTCATAAGATTTTTTTTTTTTTTTTAAAGCAATGGGCAAGGACTCCTAGCACTGCCCCCACCCATGAAAGGAAAGACAACACACTAAACTTGTATATACCAATACCATGGTCATATAACACTGAGGAAGGGAGATGCATCTTAAAATACTGCAAAGTGAGATGAAGGAATCACATGTTTCTCTCTAACACGAATGAGCAATTGACAAAGAGCTCATGAAAAAGCCACTCTGCAGGGCAATGCACTCTTGTAAAGAAAAAGCATCTAATTAATTGTAAATTCCTTCTGGGCTGCTAAATACTAAATTTACCTCTAAATACTGTTAATTTGTCGTTCTTTTCATAATCTTTGTTATATGTGGAGCATTTCCCCCCAGGCCTACCCTGAAAAAGGACTTGTGCCCAGTCGGACTTTCCTAGTAACCAAATGTAAAATATGCAAGACTGCTTTTACACTGAACTTCAAACTTCTTCAGTTAATCCACTAGTACTAAGGAATAAATAAAATTACTGTATTGTACCTAAAGCTTCTATTCTTCAGCGAGGCTTCTTTTTTTGCAGCTCAAATATTCAAGGAGGGTGCAGCAGCTGAGTCATATTTCCCCACTAAATGATACTTGAATCTTTCCAGATTCTACTCCTGACAAAAAATACTCATCTTTAATTCTACATACCCTCCTCACCATGTCATTTCAAGTAAGGAGGCTTAACAAACAGAAAACAACATGCAGATGTGGTCTAAACTCCATGAAGTCTATAATGCAAACTGATTTGCCTAACTTTTGCACATCACAAAACATACTTGCACTCATTACAGCTAGCTCATTATCATTAAACAGTATATGCTCTGTATCTAGCAATACAATGATGCTCCAAAAACCAAAATGGAAATGATTTCTCAGCAAAAGTGGAATTCTCTGTCATTAATAGCAAAATATATATATTTCACTAGTTCTAGAGCGCATGTAGGCATTTGAGAGTCTGATGTCTGCTTTCCTTACTTGCTGATCAGCCTTGCAGTGCTCAGGGCAAGGCAGAACATTCAAGTGTCCTTCAGTCTGAATTACAGAGGCATGCTGAATATTTTAACCAACTCCAGATTCTAACCATGGAAGTCTTACTTATTGTTCTAATAGTATGAGGTCTGGTGGTACCTTTCTAACATTGTTAATAGTATCTTAGTCAGCTTCTGTCTTATGTGGTTTTGCAAACCAAACATTATGCATTAGTCTGACTGCTTTGACAGTATGTCTGCTGAAATAAACTTCTCCGGTTGTCATGATACCCTTTTACAACCCTCATGTCTGCACACCAGCTGCCAGCCTTATGCCTTGACATATTTACTCTTCTCAACTGCTGCTTTGATGTCAACTCATCTAGTCATGCAGGTGTTAAATTTAGTTTCAGGAGATTTGATTGTAGCTCTTAGTCTTCCCAGGAGAAAATTCCTTGTAGTGGAGCTTTCGCCTTATCAAATCTTTGGAAACAACTTCTAGGAAGACTACTTTACACTGCATACTTCATGTTTTGGCATCCCCCCCCCCCCCCCAAGTTATTAGTGTACATTCAGAAACAAAGAGATATGGTTCAAATCTTCCTTGCTGAAGTACAAATTCTGTCAGGAAAACCTCTTGAGATTCTTATTCTTACAAGGCTGGTGGACTTCCAGGAGGCCTTAATTTTTTCTGCTGTGTCACCTTCCTCCCAGAAAATACTACTTTGATCATAAAAAAACACACAAGAGGTGTAAGCATTGCAATTCCCTTCACAAAGAAAAAGTTGCTAAATGTGTTTACATCTCTTGTGTTGATCTACAGATGCTTCTGTTAGTTGATATATTACATGACACTGTCAAAGATAGCTAGGCTTGCCCATAGTTTACTACACTTCTGAGCATACCGTCTTTCGGATGAGATGTTAAATTGAGGTCTCATTTGCTTAAGTCGGTGGCAGCTCAAGTGGATGTAAAAGATCCCACTACACTTATCGAAAAGAGTAGGGTAAGTTCCTCAATTCCCTAGCTAAAATTTCCTTTAGCGGGATAAATGCCACCTCAGGTCTCCCCTGGAATGAGGCTACTGGCCTAGTGGGACTAACCAGGACAACAAAGCATAAATAAAAAAAAAATAATGCAGCTTATCTTGTGTCTCCTTGGTAATATGTTTTGTCTAATAGCACTAACTTAAAGAAGTGAATAGGCAAAGAAAAAGCAAGTCTTGAGAATGAAAAGCTATTGACCAAAGTGGTCAAGCTACAGCCTCCAAATAGAAGGCAATTAACTACAAATGAGATAGAATTACCATCTTTTGAAATAAGTATCACATTGCTTTATAAGCAAGGTTAACAAAACACCTACTTCAGAAATTTAGCCAAGATGTTATTAGCCTCTTTCACAGTTGCATACTGCAATACCATTTCAGCAAAACCTAGGTGAAGTTGCAATTATACTTCAAGAAGAACTGCTGAGCAAACACTGACTAAGCGAAGCAAAATGAAATTATAAAGTTTCAAAAATATTGCATGAAAAAATAACATTTTACATATTGGGTGAAAACAAAAATGTGAAATAGAATATACCTGATTAAAAAAAAAGGAAAAAAAACAGACTATGGACATCATAAACTAATAAATCACATTTTTTCATATTTTTGTTTTGTGCATTTTAACAGCATGCAAAGAACCTAGCAAAAAAAAACAACCAGCCATTTTATAAGAAAGTAAGATCTTACTTGACAGAAACTCTAACATAGGTGATGCCATGGTGACGGTAGCAGATATGTGAGTCAGCATGACAATCAATGCAGGAAGTAATTTCATCATGATGTCTGGCATCTCAATTGTACACATTGTTAGTGCAACCACACACTGCTTTGCACAACGATAAATCAAACCAGCCTCCAGGCACTGTATCAGCTCACGCTACAAGGAAAGAGAAAGATGCAATATGTGCAAGTTTCCTCAAAAATGAAGATAATCTCATTACAGGAAAATATGTCCCGTCTATAAACAAAGTTAGCTACTAAAGTTGTTAGGTATATCAGAGATGGCAAAATATTAATCTAAACTGAAACAATAATCTAAAAACAAGTCTACAGTGGATATAAAAGGTGTACACACCCCAGCTAAAATGCCAGGTTTTAGAATATAAAAAAATTAGACCACAATGAATCATTTCAAAACTTTTTTCATCTTTAATGTGACCTATAACCTGCACAAATTCAACTGAAAAACAAATTTGTTAGGGGAAAAATATAAAAAAAATAAAAAACGTACAATAAGCTGGTTACGTAAGTTTGCACACCCTTAAACTAATACTTGAAGCACCTTTTAATTTAATTACTGCATTCAGTCTTCTTGGGTACACACCTGCCATCAATTAGAGAGACTCTGATTAACCCCAAATAAAGTTCAGCTGTCCTAGTAGGATTTTCCTAACATTTACTCAGTTGCCTGCTACAACCAAAGCCATGGTTCACAGAGCTTACAAAGCAACAAAGGGATCTCGCTGTTGAAAGATATCAGTCAGGAGAAGGGTACAAAAAAATTTCGACAGCATTGGATATACCATGGAACACAGTGAAGACAGTCATCAAAAAGTGGAGAAAATATGGGGACAACAGTGAAGTTACAAAGAACTGGACATCCCTTCAAAATTGATGAAAAGACAAGACGAAAACTGGTCAGGGAGGTTGCCAAGAAACCTGCAGCAACACTGAAGGAGTTGCAGGAATTTCTGGCAAGCACTGGCTGTGTACTACATGTGAAAACAATCTCCCGTATTCTCCATGTCTGGACTACAGGGTAGGGTTGCAAGACGGAAGCCTTTTCTTACACAGAAAAACATCCAGGCCCGGCTAAAGTTTGCAAAAAAATACATCAAGTCTCCCAAAAGCATGTGGGAAAATGTGTTATGGTCTGAACAGACCAAGGTTGAACTTTCTCGCCACAATTCCAAAAGGTACATTTGGCACAAAAACAACACTTTGCATCACCAAAAGAACACCATTCCCATTGTGAATCATGGTTGTGGTAGTATCATGCTTTGGGGTTGCTTTTCTTCAGCAGGAACTGGGGGTTTTAGTCAAGGTGGAGGGAATTAAGAACAGTTCCAAATACCACTCACTTTTGGCCTAATCCTTCAGGTGTCTGCTAGAAAGCTGAAGATGAAGAGGAATTTCACCTTTCAACACAACAATGACTCCAAGCATACATCCAAATCAACAAAAGAATGGCTTCACCAGAAGAAAAATAACGTTTTGGAATGGCCCAGCCAGAGCCTAGACCTAAATCCAATATAAAATGTGTGGGGGTGACCTGAAGAGTGCTGTGCCCAAGAGATGCCCTCACAATCTGACAGATTTGGAGTGCTTTTGCAAGAAAGAGTGGGGAAATATTGCCAAGTCAAAATGTGCCATGCTGACAGACCCCTACCCAAGAAGATTGTATGCTGTAATTAAATCAAAGTGCTTCAACAAAGTATTAGTTTAGGGATGTGCACACTTATGCAACCAGCTTATTGTACTTCATTTTTTATATTTTTTTTCCCTTAACAGATTTGTTTTTCAATTGAATTGTACAGGTTTATAGGTCACATTAAAGGTGGGAAAAGTTTTGAAATGATTTATTGTGGTCTTATTTTTTTTATATCACAAATGCCTGGCATTTTAACAGGGGTGTGTACACTTGATTATCCACTGTAGGTTTTACTTCTGCAAAGATTCACATTGGAAATTGTTTCAAAGACTAGATCTGCAAAACAATATAGTTTGCAGATACTGACTCCACTCTGCATACATCCAAGAAACAAGGACTACAAATAAGATAGCGCTCACATCAGGCTTGTTTAACCAACGTTATTTTTAGCAGTCTTCTGGAAGAATTGCACTAAACATCATAACCACCACTGTCAGGACCCATATGTGCATTACATGACATAATCCATCATTCTTCCAATTCTTTCCTAAAATAAGCCAGAAAATGCAGGAGGAAGAGGAGCACCCCCCCCCCCCGAAAAAAGGCTAATTTTACAAACTCAAAGTCCTCTGCAGAGGAAAACTACCACTTGCATCTTCCAACTTCCCCAGAAAGGCTCAGTTCTGAGAATTACCTAGATGTAAAGCTCTGGAGTGCTAGCACCTCCGTCAATTTCACGTTACACTGCTAGATGGGTGAGAAAGCAATCCCACTTCTGAATTCTTCATGTAACATCTGGTTGTTTGTCCTAATGTTCCATAGCCACGACAGACACAATGGACATATTACTAGCCTCAATAAGGTGTTTATTCAGAATGCCTCCATAAAACGCAACACATGACACTTAGAGAAGTTAGGAATAACTATATTTAAAATAATATACTATATATAATGTAATCCAGTTTGATAGCCTAACTCAATTAACACAGGACATCTGAAAGTTAACCACAACTGTTGACAAGGTCAGATCTGCCTCTCTTATTACCTACCCCTTGCATGATCATGTCTTACACCACAAACTATCATGCTACTCAACAATTCTCAATACCTATCCTGATTCTTCACCTCAGAATTATAAGAATGTATGCCAAGGGTCTCAGACTCTTGGAACATGGGCCATATGCAATACCCAATTGTACAGTTTATAGCTCACAGAAAGATGTTGCCAACGCATGGCACACAAGTCTACAAGTCAGCTGGTTGTGTTACACCAGAAATTTGAAAGAAACGCTTGTTAAGGTTTTATTTCAACTCTGGCAATTGTTTTAAACTCAGCAAGCAATTCATTCATTCACTTTTTGAAATAATCATTTTGGTCTAATCAGAATATAGTGGATAATCATAGAATATATGAATGATCAGAACCTTCTCTTGTATACAGTAACAGTAAATTGTATGCTAAGAGGAGCAGATGCTCCTGAACTTTAATAATGTTTGTTTTTCCTTTTGTAGGCACCTTTATAAATGTTTAAATGTTGGCAGGACACCCAAAATAACAGTGGAAAGTGATAAATGGTGCACACTACCCACAGCACAATCCATGGCTTTTTTTTTTTTTTTTTTTTTTTTAACTGACTGGTATCTGAAATGGCTGTAAATGACAGCAGCAAGATGAAATGCATTCATGTGTTATTTGTATAATTTTATGTATAATCACACAACAGAGATGATTAAAAATGCCCAAATCGGAACAGAAATAAACCCACAAAATAGTAAAAAGAAAAAATTCAACGTCCTCTCGAGTTCCAGTAGAGACTTTTAATAAAACAGCAGTTAAAAGCACAAAAAAAATCCACAGTGCTTAGTCTTAGCACTTAAGTCTTAAAGCCAAAAGGACAATGTGTGTGAAGCTGACAATATGCTGACAATACTTAAAATACGCCCTTATAGGTCTCCGCCCACTCAACTGGTGGAAAGGCAACAGAAATAATTTCTAAAAAGCTCAAGTTACAATACAAGCACTAAAAAGCATTACTACATTTGTAATGCATAGTAAATATAAATGCTAATGTAACAAATGAAAAAACAACTTAAATCAAACAATGCAAGCCCTTTTAAGTTCACTTGTAATAGATATACTGTCATTCAACCCTGGGAAGGCTGTGGCATCAAGCCTAAGTTGCCAAACCATCTCTCGATGTAGTAAAACATTTTTCCAGTCTCCCAAATAAACAATAGACATAACCTTCTCCAAAACTAGAAACTGGAATTTTTTTAAAACCACTACAATGAGTTGCAAGACGTGCCAGGGGACTTTTGTTGTCAGATTTTTGCAAACTATATAGGTGTTAGGTATATTCTCTTGTTTAATGCATTATTCGTCTTACCTATATAGAATGCATAACATTGTGTGCAATGTGCCAGGTAGACCACCCGTTCAGAACCACAGTGAAACTTTCCACCCTTGGTGTATTTTACAATCTTTCCATATAAATCGCCAGTATAATTACTGTTTATGTACGCACACTGGTTGCATCTACCACAAGGTCTACTCATGGGAAAGGATCTTTCATTGTTAAAGAGGCAGTTTTCCAGTACGCTCTTAATATTGTGTTTCCTTTTATATGTAAATCCAGGATTATAGGAAACTAGCCATTTACTGGTGTCATCACATTGAAAAATTGACCAATATTTCTGAACTATGTTTTCAATGCCCTTGACTTCAAATGAATAATGGATGATCATGTTATTGGAAAAATCAGAACTCAAATAAACAGATTGAGTGTCTTTGTTGTTTAAGCATACCCCAAATTTAATAATAGAGCCATATTTACCATTTCTCTCCGACCAAATTTCCCTATTTATGGTCTTGAGAAGCTTTGTAGGATATCCCCTGGCCTGAAACATCTCATATAATGAGATGAACTCTTGTTGGCAAAGTTATCATTAGATGTCAATCTAGAAATTCTGGCGAATTGGCTCTTGACTATCTATTTTTCGTGATATGGGAGGCAACTGGTGAAAAATAAGTATGTGTTGCAAAAAGTCGGTTTCCTGTACATACCTGAGGTTAGTCTAATTTCAGGAAACCACAGTAAATTTACGTCAAAATAAATAATCTCTTTCCAGCCCAGTTTGTAAGTAAATTTTAAAAATCTGATGCCGTTTTCCATAAAGTCAAAAAAGTAGTGAATTATTGTACATTCCCATGTCATAAGATGAGCAAGTCATCCAAGTAACGATAATAACTTTTACAAAACTTAATGCATTTCCACTGTGCCGGTTGGCCAGCTGTGCCAATCTTCTAGGTTGATCACCACCAGTATAATCCTGGGCGTTACTTTCTTCCTGAACAGGAGTGTCCTGCTCATTATTAAAAGAGCCTGATTGGAAGTCATTGTTAAATAAAGCCCCAGGAGGGGGTACACTCTTTTGTGTTGGTAATCCAAGTCATCATAAAGAGACAACAGAGATGATTAATAAGGGGGAGGAGAACACATGTGGGCGTGTATGTGAAATCAAAAGGCAGTTAACTGATCACAAAGAAATGATCACTAAAATGACTTGTTGGAAGCTGGAGAAATGTATTACATGTCTGAGGGAAAAAAAGGAATAAATTACTGTTGCCCTTTTCTTTCACTTTCATGATAAATGACCACCACAGACAAACACAAAGTGGACAGCTTTTGTGGGCTAGGAAGAAAGACTGAGTGAAAGCAAATGGCAGTTATCTGATCAATGTTTAATGATTACCAATATGGCTTGGAGGAGGTAGTGTGTCTGTGAGGAACTGAAATATATTACTCTGGCTGTTGCAACTTCCACCTTCTTTACTAGTGTATATCAGTAATATAAAAAGAATGTTAATATATTTTTAGAGGGTACACTGCATGTGAAAACCAAAGGGCAATTATATGAACACTATTAAATAAGCACTGGTATGGTGACCGGTATCTGTGTTTTCTATAAAAGTGTCAAATTTTATTACTTACACTACTGTGTGGCTTTTCAGCATAAAATTCAGTTTGAAGTCTTTGTTGTTAATATGCAGCAATTATTATACAATGAATATAGCAAACAGCAAAATAAGAGTGTGTGTATGTATATATATATATATATACATATATACATATATATATATATACATATATATATATATATATATATATATATATATATATATATATAAAAGTGGTAACAGTATAGCTAACAGCATAAAGTCATACAAGTGAACTGTCTTGACTGATGGTGTTTACTGTACTGATGAAGCAAACTGAACTGCTGCTTTGAAAATATATGCCTTATACCTTTCTTTGTAAGCATTTTCTGTTTCTCATCTATTTTTAATCCCGATTTCTCGGCCTTATACCATTCAACTCAAGATTTACTTTTATTCCAGGTGGCTAATTTGTGAATGCCTTTTAGCGGTCTTTTTTGTTTTTGTAATATAACTGCAATGCATGATTTATAACTATTTTTTGGAAAATTTTCCTGGTAAATCTTTGTTGAACACTTTTCAAATTTTTGAGTTTTCTCCTCAGATCGAGTTTTCCCTCCCATACTCCTCATTAATATCATAATTGAATACAGTTCACCAAAGGAAAGAGAAGGGGTTCCCTACAAAATTTGGGGGAAAAAGGACTGCTATGTAAGTAGCTCAAGCACAAGCTTGAGGCAGGTCTTCAGCCAGAAGTCTCAGAAAAGAAATGGCAATTAGGAAGGGGGAAAGATGGTTGAAACTGGAGGAAGACAACACAGATGTCGCATTATACCAAGTGCATAACTTTTGCATCCGTTGGCATCTGTTCTGTCCATCTGAACCTGTGGGACAGACACTCGAGCCAGTAAAACCCCAATGTGGCATTGCAGGAAAACATTCTGGAAAATGATGAAACCAAAGGAAGACCTTGATCTGGACTGAATATCTAATTTGCAATGGCTTACCAAAGTACTAGGACTAGACCAAGGAGAAGTTGGGCAAATTTCTTCTAATGAGGTTCAGGCAAAGAAGGCCACTGACAAAGCAAACATGAAAAGAATGAGCCTTAGGCTCACCAGGTAAAGGAATTGTTTCTGAAGCATATACACAGGAAATAAATGAAGTGGTATCTGGATGACATCACTTCAGAAACAGGTTAACCCAACCAAATTCTGGAAAGAGACAAAAAGCTGACAACATTTTCTAAAGGACTTAGTTCTGTCCAAACATCACCTTAATTAATAATGAACATACAAACAGTGAAGCAAATATTCGCCCTCGTTACTGAAGCTGGGGAAGAAAACAGGTAAATAAACAGGCTGATTCAGATTCGACTTAGAAGCCACTTTGGGTAGAAAGGAAGGATCAGTACACAGAGACCATGTCCTTGTGAAACACAAGGTAATGAGGAACACAAGATAATGCCTGAAGTTCTGGCACCCTTCTAGCAGAAATGACCACTACCAAAAAACAAGGTTTTCTGAGAAGGCAACTTCAAATCTATGATAGCTGTTGGCTCAAACCACGGACTAGTCAAACTGAAATTTAAGAGTCAAATCCCAAGATCCATTATAAAAAGTCTAAGCAGAAAAAACACCTTTCAAAAAAGATTTTGACAATTTGAGATAAAAGAGACGGGTGTTTATTCATGCCATCTCGAAAATTAGAAATGGCAGCTAGATGTACACCTTAATAGTGGAATAGCGGAGTTCAGAATTAAACAAATCTGTCAGGAAATGTATAATTGCATCCAAAGGAGCAGAGAAAGGGTCCTTGCTTTTAGAAGCTGTCCAAATAGAAAAAAGCTTCCATTTACTGGCATATACTGTCTGAGTGGAAAGATTTTGGGAAGATGAAAAGATAATCTCAGAAGGCTGGGATCTCTGGTCATCATGGGAACTGGAAGAAGCAAGTAGTCATCATGAACAACTTGAGATTAGGTAAGGCTGGCCTGAAGGGTGAGATATCAGATCAGGACATGGATCCAGAATCCATGAAGAGCATCGCAAATGAAGCCACAGGTAGGCAGACTAGTCTGGGCCAAAACGGAGGAATGAATGAGAATGACAGCTGTTCTGCAATGGGTTTCTTTCTAAAGAAATTTTATCATCAGAGGAGTTAGAGTAAGCGTAATGGAGATCCGGGAACCAAGCATGGACAAAATGCTTTGGGGACTGCTTCTCTGGGGAAATTAGGGCAAAAAAGCTGCTGCACTTGGTGTTGGTGTGGGAAGCAAAAAATTGTAGCAGGGGAAGCCCTAGTGACTGAAAACCCTTGTCTCTGTGTGTGACTTCAGGGACCACTTACGAGGCAAAAAGATATTCCTGCTCGGTCCGCTAGGATGTTGAATTCTGGGGGGTGTACATCACAATCAAAAGTCAGTGCAACAACACAGCCCATTGCCAAACCCTCATGGTCTCTCAATATAGGGGATATGGCTGGTTTTTCCATTGCCTGTTTATATATAAAACCAATGACATGTTGTCAGACTGAATGGCAATCACAGCCCCTGGGAACAGCATCCTGGAATGCCTGCAAAGTTAGGAGGACTGCTTTAACCTCCAAGACATTGTTGTGAAGACTGGCCTCAGTCTCTGACCAGGCACCTTGGACTGCTTTTCCCTTCCAAATGTACCCTCCACACCAGGACAGAAGTGTCTACGGTAACCACTGTCTGTGGTTAAAGAATACGCGGGCAAACTGCTTGTACAATATGGGACTCTAGCCACCAGGTAAAGTGTTGATGGCACGCATTGGTGAGGTGGATGCGAAAGTCCATGGGATGAGATGAGACTGACCACTGAAATGCTAAGGTCTACTGTACAACTCACATGTGGAACCTTGCCAGAGGAACATGAAAAACTTACACAGCCATCAAGCCTAGAAGCCGAAGAATCAAGGAGGCTGGAGGTCTTAGGGAGTTTAGAACTTTAGCTGCCTGAATTCATAAAGAAGATAATCTGGAAGAGGGCAATTTCAATGGTGGCATCCAGACTGCATCAGATGAATGTCATAGCCTGTATTGGTTAGAGGTTGGATTTTTCATAGTTCACGGCGATCCTCGAGGACAGACACAGTAGAAGCAGATGATGCCTGGCTTGGATTAAACATCCCTTTATGGTCACCGTGAGAAGCCTGTAGACCAGATATGGGAAGACATGGAATCCATGCAACCTGAGCTAGGCTGCATCCATGCCATGCAACTGGTGGGGATGTGATCTGTGGAGTGTCCAAAGTTTTCATTTAGTATTTACCGATTAGTTTTTCTGTGTGACCTTCTCACTCTGTTTTAGTTTGTTAGTTGGGATTTTTGCAGTCACCCTAATGGTAATGGACATCAGCTGGGTATAACAGCCCTGTGTTTCTTATGCTTAGTGAAACACTCTGCTTGTGCTGTGCTGATGAGGTTGTAACAAGGCCAAAATATGCATATCCACAGCTAGTAGGGTTTGGCTTCATTGGCCTGAAATTGTCCATTGAAACGACTTAAAAAGAAATAAGTCATAGGCATCCAGAATCGCCATACAGCTGAAACACATGATGTTCATAAGGGTCATTTGCATATATCCTATGTGACTCTGATACAGGAGGTTTGAGAAGTCACTCAGTGGAAATTCTAGCTTGGCTGGAGTTTTCATTTTGTATTTACCCTTCTGGTCCATAGAAAAGGACCTACTCCAATGACAGACAATCTTACCCTCTTGTTCAGTCCTGGGTCAAAGTTTCCTTGACTTTTGAAATAAAAACAGTAGAACTATCATAGGGAGCATTTAAAAAGGACACCCTAAAACAGCCCACAAAGACACATAAGTGCATCCAGACATGAAGGCACACTAATATCAGTGCCTGGTATGCAAGCTGTCCCATCAGCAGCATTTGAAAGAGGTCTCACTGACAAGTTGGAGAAGGACTGCGCAGTAGACAACTGGGCCTCGGCAGACTTTTGAATATTCTGTAGCTGCACTGTTGATGACTTTTGACATCTCCAAAACCAAATCTGTCTGGAGCGCTATCAAATGAGCCAAAGAGTGCAACACAAAGGTGGAGGATGCATAGGTTAACTTCTCCAGATGGTCCAAAGCCCAAGACTCTGAGGAATGGGCACTACAGCTCTCCTGAGAGATTTCCCTTTTTGTAGCAGCCACAACCACAATGACATCTATCACTGGTCCCCTTTACTACAAAAAAAGAAGTTATGTACTCACCATAACGTTCCATGCGAGTTGTTCATCTCGCCTTCATTCTCACTGATGGGTTCGGAGCCGATCCTTGGCTCCAACTCGGCCAGATGCAAAAACTCGAGGCCTACAAACAGCTCGTGGCCTACTTCCTATCCCATGATGCAATAGTGCTTCCCTCAGATCTTGTTTGCAGCCAGTCATACTAATAACTAAAGTACATAGGAACTGAAATAAGGATACCGTATATAAGGACAAAGTATCACTAAGAGTTGTCTGAGCTTCTTGGCCCTCAAGACATTAAAGGTAGGGGATTGGTGGGTGGGACGCAAGAATGAAGGCGAGATGAACAACTCACATGGAATGCTAAGGCGAGTACATAACTTCTTTATGTGAAGTTGTTCTTTCTCTCTCTGATGGGTTAGCATCTCAAGCACCATTTTCTTGGGTGGCTCATGGAAGTATTTTCCTCAGAACCATGGAACCAAAGTAGCCTCTGTTCCTGGAGGTCCTATCCAATTTGTAATGAGTGACAAAAGTATGAGGTGAGGACCACGTGGCTGCTGCACCAATGGTATTTATAGATAGCCTTGCTAGAAAGGCTAAAGATGTGGAAACTGCCCTGGCTGAGTGAGGCTTAACTTTATGATTTAGTGCCATGTGCGTAGAGCTGCATGTGAAAGAAATGCAATCTGACAACCATTTTGACAAAGTGGTTTTTACCACCGGAGTACCCTTCTTTGAATCTGAAAAGGAGACAAAAAGTTGATCCGATTTCCTGAAGTCCTTAGTCCTGTCTAAATAGAATCGAAGTTGCCTATGGACAGAGTTTGTGCAACGTGTTCCACTTTGTTAGTATATCAGGGGAAAAAACACAGGTAATTCTATAGTCTGGTTAAGATTTGTTTCAGAACAAACCTTAGGTAAGAATGAAAGATTTGTTCTCGACTCTGTCATTATGAAAAATCAAGTACAGGTCTTTGATGGACAAGGCATGTAATTCAAAGATTCTTCGAACGGAAGTAATGGCTACTAAGAAAATGGTCTTCCATGATAGGTATTTCAATTTCTGAGCTTCTTGGCCCTCAAGACATTAAAGGTAGGGGGGATTGGTGGGTGGGACGCAAGAATGAAGGCGAGATGAACAATTATTGCCCCCTCCTCTGCCTCTAGAGGGGGTTTCATCAAGTGTGTCAAAGAAAGCTCCTTGGATTTTACAGAACCACATTTTCCCACTTTTTTGTGCTTTAGGATAAGGTCGGGTAGGGGTGGAAAAACTAACTCCTACAGCAAACAGTCTTTCCATCTTGCTCACACCTGATAAGCATTTCCTTCACTTTCGGTCCAAAAAGTGATGAACCATCAAAGGGGGTGCTCACAAAGGATGACTTGTAGGACTCCGCAAAGGAATACAAGTGCATCCAGGAGTGTCTCCTAAGAGCAATTTCTGTACCCGCTGCCCTACTTGTTCCATCAGCTGCATATGAAATCAGACGCATGGAAGAGTTTATATGGGAATTTAGGGTAGCAAGCTGGGAAGTTACCTTGTCTGAGGACCCCAGCAGCTACTGCACACTGAAAAGCATCTCCCAACTCCTTAAGAAGATCTCGGTGTAGTCTAGTAAAATGTTTAAGGTAGTTCACGGATCGAAGAGTAAAGGCCGCTGAACTAAGCATGTGCTTTCCGTATCTGTCCATGATCATAAAATCCCTATTAGGAGGATGAACAGATGTGGAGATCTCCAATGCCTCCTTTTTGGTGGCCGCACCCACCACTATAGCATCAACAAGTACTCCTTTAGTAAGGAAAGCCTTGTCCTGGGGTGACACTATAAACTTATTAGGCCTCCGTGGGACTGGTTCCATGGTATCTGGGGACTACCACGGCTTTCGAGAGAGAAGGTCTATCAACTAATCAAAAGGTGGAGTCACCCAAGAGGTAGAAGGTTGAGACCTGAAAGCCTTCAGGCGTACTGAGTCATCATCAGTAGGGTTAAGGGGCTTCCAGCCACCCCTCTGTATCAGCATTTCTAAGATATCACCAAGAGAGATATCTTCAGAGGGAGACCATGGGGACCCTACTCACTCATCTAAATCAATATCTGACGTGATGGATTCCTGTGGGGAATCCAGATGGTTCCTCTTACAAATCCTCTTCCTGGGAACCTTCTCAGTGGAAGCTTCCAGGGAGGTCCCGGAAAGGCAGGGCTCACCCGATGGGGGGACCCCAGACTCCGAGTCTCTACACTTTTGAGGGATCAGTGAAGCATGCAATGCTATATTCAAAGATATATAATACAACCCTAACAGGGCTGAATTAAACTTACAAATTCAAGTCTAATAGTAGAAAAAACAAACTACTACTGCCCTAACAAAAAAACGGGCTTGCTACTCTAAAGCAGACAAAAAGGGATAGGGAGGAAGGTTTCTTTAAACTATAAACAACCTCTAAAAGAGCTGTTACAATTAGGCCTAGAAGAGAAGCAGCAACAAATACCGACAAAAAAGTACTCTAAATCTAAGTATGACTAGCAAACACCAAAAAGGTATAGAAAAATCCTAAGTTTTATACTATCAATACCAAGCAAGAATTGTAGAAAAATGCAGATATTTTTGACAATACTGGCCAGAGCTGTACAGGAACTCCTAATCTGTTGCAGTAGCAAACGAGATCGGAGGGAAGCACTACTGCATCATGGGACAGGGAGTAGGTCATGAGCTGTTTGAAGACCTCGAGCTTTTGCATCTGGCCGAGTCGGAGCCAAGGATTGGCTCCGAACCCATAAGTGAGAATGAAGGTGAGATACAACAACTTCACATCTATCATTTGGGGGGGGACCATTACCTTGTTGGGTTTTTGGGGAATTGGCTCCACCACATCTGATCCCCTCCATGTCCATGAGGCACCACACAGAATGTGGATGGACACATGCTAAAAGCTTCAATAAATTGAAGCCACACGGGTAGGGGCTTAGGCTGTCCCTCCCCATTCTGTCCCATTGACTCCAATAAGTCACCAAAAATGATGTCTTTATGGGGGATTTTGAGAACCCTTCACTGTGGTTGGTATCCTCCTGTGATGGACTCCTCCGGGGTGTCCAGATGTTTCCTTGAACATCTGCTCTTCAAATGAAGCGCCCACCGAAGAAGCTGTACATCCCATATTCCAGGAAGGCAAAAGGAGTAATGGATTGGGCTGACAAAGACTTAGCTGATATGAGCCCAAAGAACCAGGTGGGCCACAGATCAGTGTGGACTTAACTTAGTAGCAGAAATCTCAGTCTCTTATTGGGATAGAATTCTCTCTATCACAATGAATGCCGACAGCATGTCTGAATGGCTAGGAACTGACTTCTTTGGGTCCCAAAAATTGACAGAAAAAGCAGTGCCTGACGCCAACCTGGTCAGATCCTAAGTGAAGAGTGGAGCCAAATTATCTAAGGCTGAAGCACCCAAGGGAAAAGATGGCTCCAAAAAACTTCAACTCAGAGAAGCATCCGGTTCCACATGATGAGACTAGAGAACAAAGGATGAAGACAATGGTGAGGTAGTTAAGCTGTAAGCAAAAATGAATGGGATGGCAAGGGAGCAGCTGGATCCATAGACCCTGACAGTGAAGGATAAGCCAAGGGAGGAATGAACAGGACTGGATCAGATGGAAAAGGACCCTCTTGGCTTAAGCCCAGGCAGATGGGGTGATCAGAGCTGAGGCAGAGTGATCTCTAGGATCATTTCAGCCTGCAAGTAGGCATTCCTTAACTGCTCCAAATCAGAGCCCTTTAGACACCCAACTGACTTGGCAAACCTTTAGAACATTGTAAAACGCACCTTTGATGGTTTGAAGACAGAACAGTGTCTTGAATTTAAAAAGAGGAGGTCGGTTACAGGGAGTGGACAGCTCTGGCAAAAGCTAAGCAGGTGTGATTGGCAAGAATGGGGAGTGGTGTTGAGTCCAGTGGAGTAAGAACTGGGTCTGCAGTGAGGAAGGTTGTAGGAATGCTAAGGGCAGAAGAGTTGGGAACTTCCACAAACTGGTTTAGAAAGGAAAGATCTAGGACGTGAACTCCATGAGGCTTCTATCTTTGGTACCAGAAACATTCCTGAATAAAACCCTTCTCCTTTCCAAGAATGCTCTATACTGTAGTTCAGAGGCTCCTGGGTTCAATACTTGGCAGGGGTGTATATTTTTTTCTACACCAAAGTACTATACGAGCACTTATACAGATACATGGAATCAGGAATACTTGACAGGACAAAATCATCCTTCACAAGGAAGAGTAAACCCATCTGGTGAACATCTTCAATAAATACACTATATAACAAAAAGAAAAAATTGCCGTCCAGGACCAAGAAGGAGCAGGTGCCCAACTGGAAGCCATCTCTCCTTAGCCTGAACAAGCAAATAAGAGCACTAGTGAAATCTTCTAAAGCCAACTTCGAGTCCAAATTGGCCACATCTACTAAAGACAATCATAAGGCCTTCTTCACATATGTCCGCAATCCCACAGGAAATACCCACATCTGTTCAGAATTGGTGGTCAAGGACACCACATACACAAATGCTGTAGATATAGCCAACCTACTGGCTGACAGATTCAGTGAAAACTTCACCCCTCTGTTCCCCCCATCAGTAAATCTGGAGACCCCAGTACCTGCCCCCCCTCCCCTTATCTCTAGGGAACAGGTCATCACTGCCCACTGAAAGGCAAAAAATACAGCCTCCATGGGACCTGATAATATCCTAGGCTACATCCTACAAGAACTCAGGCATGAACCTGCAGCACCATTAGGCACCCTTATTCAACCATAGCCTGAGTATCGGCTTTGTCACAGCTGAGTGGAGGCCAGCCACAGTCATTCCTTTACACAAAGGTGTAGTGTCCACCGATCCAGGAAATTATAAACCAATCAGCCTAACTAGCCTAATCTGCAAGGCCATGGAACGGATTATCATGGACCTCATTAACAGGGACATTCGCAACCTCCAAACACTTGACTGCACACAGTTTGGCTTTGTCAAGGGGAGGTCATGTTTGTTAAATCTGGTTGCTTCTTTGAGATTGTCACCAAAGCCATGGATGAGGGGAAGACTGTGCACACCACTTACCTTGATCTGGCCGCCTTCGACACTATTCCCCACTTGGGCATAGTAGACAAATACTCTCAACCAGGTATCAATCCATATGTTATCAGATGGGTAAGCAAACTGGCTCACTGACAGAACCCACCTAATCAAAATTGGGAAAGCTACCTCAAGCGGTAGACCTGTAACGAGCAGGGTACCCCAGGGATTAGTCTTGGGGCCTCTGTTATTCAGGATATACTTCTCTGAGTTGAAGGCTGAAACCAGTGGGCCATGGCTGATCAAGTATGCAGATGACTGGAGGCTGAGCGTGGTCATCAATTTCCCAAGTGATGTGGACATCCTACGAGAGGGTCTCACCCAAACGACTGGTGCCAGAAACATGGCCTCAAGCTGAATGCCAAAAAATGCATCACCCTCTTTGGGGAGAGTGACATACCCACAACATTATCACATTAACAACAATGTCCTAAGGATGCAGTCAGTCATGAGGGATTTGGGCACCCAACTTGATAGCAACCTGACTTTTGACCACCATGTGATTCTGTTGTATGGAAAGCTTTCTCTATGGTGCACCTGATAAGTAAGGGCATCTCATCCAGGGGCAAGGAGATCATAACACCCCTGTATTCTTCCCTTATAAGGCCAATTACTGAGTACAACGCCCCCTTCGGCATGTACCTCGCAAAACACATATAGCAGCTGGAGAGACCACAGAGGTTCCTCACCAGAAGAATCCAGGTCTCAAACATCTACCATACACAGATAGGCTAAAAGCCCTGTCCCTCTACTCAGTTTCATACAGACTCCTCAGGGGTGACCTCTGTCTGGCATGCAAAGCACTCTCAGAGCCCACCTTGATGGGACTGCTGCATATCTGCACGTCGAGCTCCACTCGAGTAACCAGAACATGCAACCTCAACCTGGTCTGTGACATCAATAAAACTTGCTGGTGGGGCAAATTTGAGTCCCAGAGACTCCACCATCTGTGGAATGGACTCCCTCTCCAGGTTAAGCAGAGTGCCTCATCATCTCTTTTCAAGTGCAACCTGGGTAACTGGATGGGAAACAGAAAACACATCCCTGGGATTCTACCCAAGTCCTTGCTGGACAGTGGCTTTGGGTGCGGACTTGTCTAAACATGGGCTAAAACTCTTGGCTAGGCTTATAAGGGCCTCCGGGCCAATAGCCTAGTAACTTACTATGATAGACAGCGACTATCACCTCCTGAGTTAGCAAATGCTATACGAAATTAGGGAAGAGAAGTTTGATCTAGTGGATAAGGAACCCCCCCCCCCAAAAAAAAAAAAAAGAGCAGAGAGGTTTAGTTTAATCTGTCAGGCTATAACCCATATAGTTAAAGTTAATGCAGCAGTGACCAAATTATGAACATCTGAACAACTGATACAATACTGGACTGAATGAAAATTGTTTAAACATACTGATTCTGCACAATGATGATAATGGAAACTGTTACTGCTTGCGTTCTCTAATGTTAAAAGTATGTGAACTCATGCTGCAACCTAAAATATAATGATTTAGTAAAGATGAAAAAAATAGAATACATTAGGTCTTCCTGCCAATCCAGACAAAGGTATTTATAAAAAGTACAGTTTTGTACCTACCATAAATGTAGATGTTCGAAGATCCACATTGCTGCAGTCCTTACATATGGGTAGTCCGCTGTCCTCGGTCGGCCCGAATACCAAAGTATTAGGCTGACGTCGGTCAAGGCGCTTAAGACTGACATCAGGACGTCAGGGTACAAATGCGCATGACCGACGTCATATCCTCAGTCTTTTCTTGCCCCAGATGTCAGAAGGCCCTAAAAAGAAAGGCCAAAACCAAAAGACAGCAAAAAACAACCAACCACCCCTGCACTAAACATATTTACAATATTTACAATATTCACAACTCAAACCACACAACCGCCTCTAACTACAGAGGGGAAGGAGGGAGGGTAAATTGGACTGCAGCAATGTGGATCTACGAACATCTACATTTATGGTAGGTACAAAACTGTACTATGTTCTTCATCTCACATTGCTGCAGTCCTTACATATGGGTAGAATCCCAAAGCAGAGGTAAGGGAGGATGGCAAAACTATAAGGCATTAGGAGCTGCCAAAATGCCCTGTAAAATTGCAGTGGCAAAACCAGCCCTAGATTTAGAGTAAAGTGGAAGGTGGTAATGTTTAGAGAAAGTATGCACTGAACTCCAAGTGGCTGCCTCCAAAATATCTTTAGTAGCCACCCCCCTTAAAAAAGCTGTAGAAGTGGCAGTAGCCCTAGTGGAATGAGGCCTAATCCCAGGTGGAATCTCCTTACCATGATGGGAATAACAGAAAGCAATACAAAAACCAATCCACTTAGAAATAGTTTGTTTTGAAACAGGTTTGCCCTGAGAACCCAAAGCAAATGAAACAAATAACTGCTGAGACTGCCTGAACCCTTTAGTTCTGCTCAAATAATATCGCAACTGCCTGTGTACCCTTTAGTTCTGCTCAAATAATATCGCAACTGCCTGTGTATATCCAAAGTGTGTAAAATCTTTTCCCCTTTATTTTGGGGGTTTGCATAAAAAGTGGGCAAATGAATAGCTTGGTTTAAAGCCACACTAGAAACCACTTTAGGCATAAAGGAAGGATTAGTACGCAAAGATACCCTATCCTTATGGAAAATTAAGAAAGGCTCAACCGCCATAAGGGCCTGTAATTCAGAAACCCTTCTTGCAGAGGTAATGGCCAACAAAAAAGCAGTCTTCCATGATAAATATTTCAACTCAGCAGTAGCTGCAGGCTCAAAAGGTTGTAGAGTAAGTTTCTCCAACACAAAATTGAGATCCCAAGCAGGAGTAGGAGCTCTACGTGGGGGTCTTATATTCTTTGCCCCTCTAAGGAATTGCTTAAACAAAGGATGAGAAAACAATGGTGGGTCACAGTCATAGTGAGCAGAAATTGCTGCAGCATGAACCCTAATAGAGGAAAAGGACAAACCTTTGTCCAGTAACTCAGTAAGGTACTGAAGAGCCACACTTAAATTAGGCTTAGAAACATCAAAGTCCTTTGCTGTACTCCAAAATAAAAATCTCCTCCATTTATCTACGTACACTTTCCTTGTACTAGGCCTTCTAGCCTCCAAAATAACATTCAAAACTGGTTGTGGAAGCTGAGACCCTCCAGGGTCTAAAACAGAATATGCCAGGCTGTTAGATGTAGAGAGTGAAGTTTGACATTGAGTAAATGACTGTTCTCCTGAGACAGCAGGTGAGGAATCGAAGGCAAAGGCCATGGAGGCTCCCGTACCAGACTTCTCAGTAATGGGTACCAGTGCTGTCGAGGCCAATCTGGAGCTATTAAAATCATGTTTGGCTTGTCCTGTCTGACCTTCAGGAGTACCTTTGGGAGGAGAGGCAGAGGTGGAAAGGCATACACATGAAGATTGCTCCAATTGAATGAGAGAGCATCCACTTTCCAGGCTGTGGGATGAAACCTTTTTGTGCAAAACTTTGGCAGCTGGTAGTTTAGTGGAGAAGCGAACAGATCTATGTCTGGAGTTCCCCATAACACTGTCAATTTCTGAAATACTTGAGGATCCAATTTCCACTCGTGGGGATCCATAATTTGTCTGCTTAACACATCTGCTAAGGAGTTCTGTGCTCCTGGCAGAAACCTTGCCTGAAGATTTAGCTGCAAACTGAGAGCAGTCTCCCACAAAATCATTGCTTGTCTGCATAGAGGATAAGAATCGTTCCCCTTGCTTGTTGATGTACCACATGACAGTTGTGTTGTCTGTTAGAACCAACACCTGCCCTGGAAGAAGTAAATCCTTGAAAGCTATTAATGCAAATTGGACTGCTAACATCTCCTTCAAGTTGATATGTAGATGTTGAAGTCTGGCAGGCCACGTGTCTTGTACCCATTTTCCATTCAGATGAGCTCCCCAAGCTTTGTCTGAGGCATCTGTCGTTAGAATCTGACTCGCCTCTGTCCGGGTCACAGAGAGTCCCTTGTTTAGGTGACATTCCTGAGCCCACCACAAAAATTCCTTTTGAATGCAGGGTATTATCTGAATGACAGTGTCCATATCTTGGCAGTGCTGTGTCCATACATTTTTGAGATACCATTGTAGCTTCCTCATATGCAGTTTGGCATTGGGAAGTACCAGAATACAAGATGCCATGAACCCCAAGGCTTAAAGGACTGTCCTTGCAGTCAGCCTGGACTGACGAGACAACTGATGGAAGTAAAGAGAAAGATTCTTTTGTTTGTCCGGGGTCAAAAAGGCCATCTGGGATGCTGTATTCAGTCTCACACCCAGAAAGCACATGTCCTGAGAGGGTACTAGACTGGACTTTATTTCGTTCACAGAATACCCCAGGCATCTTAACACTGCTATCACATACTGTAAATGATGAAGAAGTTCGTCCTTTCCTTGAGCCAGAATCAGGCAATCGTCCAAATAAGGATAGATTTGTATTCCTCTTAGCCTGAAGAAAGCTATCACTGGAGCCAGAACCTTGTGAACACTCTGGGCAGTAGATAAGCCAAAGGGCAATGCAGAGAACTGATAATGAGAAGTCCCAGCCCGAAACCGCAGATACTTCCTGCAACTGAGCCTGATAGGAACATGAAGGTAAGCCTCCTTGAGATCCAGAGTCACCATCCAGTGATCTTTGCCCAGCAGAGGTAAAAGCTGTTGTAACGTCAACATTTTGAACTTGGGAATGTCCAGATATGTGTTGAGGATAGATAAGTCCAAAATTGGTCTCCACGTGTTCCCTTTATTTGGTACTAGGAACAGGCGAGAATAAAATCCTAGGCCCACTTCTGGCAGAGGGACCGGTTGTATGGCCCTTATTTGAAGTAGCAGAGAAATTTGTTTGTGAGCCTCTAGTCTTTGCTGAGGAGGAACGTCCGGCATGCCTTTGAAAGGAGGCAAGGTATGGAAATAAAACTTGTAACCTTGGTGTATGATATCCAATACCCATTTGTCTTGGGTAATCAAATTCCAATTTTCCTTGAAGAGTGCCAACCTTCCTCCCAAAGGTGCTGCCAGGCAAGAAGGATCTGGCAGCTGAAAAGGTAGGTCATTCGGCCTGTTTACGAAAGGACTGGCCCCTGCCCTCACCCGAAGATTGTGCAGGAGAACTCCCTGTTCTAGGCCTGAAAGAACTCTGAGCTCTGCCCCTACCACGTCTAGATCTACCCCTAGACTGAGAATCATAAGAAGGATACGTCCACCCCTTAGCATGCCAATTCCTACTAAACTTCGGAGGCTGAACTTGCAAAAAATCCTTAACAGCCTGCATAGACTTAGCCTTGTCTTCCATTTTCTTCAAGACTGACTCCACAGGTGAACCAAACAACACATCAGACTGTAAAGGAGCATCCAAAATCCTTGTCTTAACATGGTCAGATAAATTCTGATCCCTCAGCCAGGCGTGCCTGCGAAGAACTGAAACAGTGGCAGCCACCCTAGACGAGGCCTGTACAGCATCAAAACCACATTGTAAAGAATGCTTACCCACCTGTTCAGAGACATGCACCAAATCTTGTAATTCTTTACACTCAATGCCTTCCGCCAGATCATCCACCTTAGACTTCAATTGAGAAAGAAGATAGTTTTGATATTTCAACATATGAAACTGGCAATTCAAAGCCCTCATAGCTAAGGTAGAAGATGTATAGACTTTCTTTCCCCATCTATCCAAAGCTCTGGCCTCCTTATCTGGAGGAATTGGATTTTTTACAACAGAGGCCTTGACACCCTTAGGTCCCTGACTAACAGTTTCTGGGTCCGCCCTAGGACTCTTATAAAGATATTTATGAGCCTCAGGCACCCTGTAATACCTATCCGGTTTAACAGGAGCAGGAGGCAGAGAATCAGGATTAAGTGAAGCCTCTGCAAACACATCTTCTACAACATCCAGAACAGGGGGAATAGCCAAGGGCCTATGCTGGGGTAAAAGCAAAAATTCCCTAAGCCTTTTCCTAGAATCAGAGAAGTCCTGACCTTCCCACTTAAAATGTTCCCTCATGGAATGAAGAGTCTCTGAAAAAGAAAAATCCTCTGGAGGAGAAGCAGGAGTCGTCGAATCCTCTGCATCAGAATCAGAATAAGGAGAGTACTCCTGCAAGTCTTCAGCCGAAGACTCTGAAACATCCGAAGCCTGCTCAAAACTCCCCAACTCTGGCTCCACCCTAGGCCTCTTATCAGGAGGGGGCAAAGAACCTCTAATCAGAGTAATCAAATCTTCTGCCATTTTAAGCATGTGCTTCTTGGGCACAGACCCTGCTGAACTAGGAGTGACACCAACAGAAGCTAAACCTGGCCTGCCTCTGGGAGAAGCCTTGGAAACAGAAGGAGAAGGCCTAACCACCCTAGGATGGGAGGGGAGTACAGTAACCTGAGAAGCCCCTTCAGCCTGACCTGCCTCCTGAGAGGCCACATCCTGCAATATCAAAGTCTCCCCCTGGGACTCCAGAGAAGCCTCCGTCGGAACCACCGGTTCCACTGACGCCTCTAAAGAACCGGCGTCCGGAACGGACGACTCTTCTTGCCTGGGTTTAACTGCTTTGTCTTTGCGCTTCTTCGAAGAAGCGGGCGCCGGAGAATCCAACGGCATATTATAATTGCACCGCTTCCCGAAGACCAGCCTAGCACAATCTAACCTTCGCTTAATAGTGCGCTTATTGAACCTAGCACAAAAGCGACACCCAACAACGTCGTGCTCAGGACCCAAACAAGGAATACACAAAGAATGATAATCCCTATGCGGTATCTGTTTCCCACAAGAAATACAGTTATTCACTTTTTCTGACATCCAGTAAAACACTGAGGCAAGAAAAAAACAAAATATTCCCCAACGGGGTACTTAGCCAACTTTGATTCGGTCTGAAACTCCGAACTTGAAAAATTTCAGACCGCCGAACGGCACTTGCAACGCTGCTTCTGCATCGGACCATGCGGCAAAAAAGACTGAGGATATGACGTCGGTCATGCGCATTTGTACCCTGACGTCCTGATGTCAGTCTTAAGTGCCTTGACCGACGTCAGCCTAATACTTTGGTATTCGGGCCGACCGAGGACAGCGGACTATCCATATGTAAGGACTGCAGCAATGTGAGATGAAGAACATCCTATGCTTGTTTTCATGTCTGTCATAATTTAGCAGGGATGCAAAAAGCCCTGACCATGGGCATCACCAATGATGTGCTACACCACAGAAAAACAGAGAAACCAATCTTCATTTGCAGAGACTGGGGGAGGACCAGCTTAGATGCCCTGCCATGTGATTCTCCTGTACAGGAATACAGAAGGCCTGTGGTACTGGATAGCTCGGTTCCAATTAATCACAGCTAGCCTACACAACTGATAAAGTGTGCACACTTCCCTACTTGTTTATGCACATCATTATGGGGTTGTCTGTAATCATCTTCAAAGTTCTGAAGGACAAAGGACAACCATGAGTTGCAGAGGACCTGGAGTTGTCCACCTTATATGAATAGCTGGGAAAATGTCACCACCTTGCCCAAGGGGTACTGGGACTGTTGCAACAGATTCCTACAGTGCCAATGAATTTTCCTCATATGTATTATCATCAAGCGACTTATAAGGATTGAAACCAACATGTACCCTTAAAGGCTTTAACAGTCCTATGGCCGTCATGCTAGACTTTGCTGCTGCTCAGAAAGAAGCAGCTCATTACAGCTGTTTTCTCCAAAGGGAGAAAGATTTTCCCCTATCTTACATCCAATACTGCCACTAGGAAGGTCTTGTTGCAGGCAGAGAGGCTCAACGTCTAAAAGCTGACGGATTCCTAGGCTATTTAACCAGGCAATGACATGGTCTTGGACAGTGGTCAGTTCCTTCAGAAAAAAACAGTCCGAAACGTGCAATCACCTGGGTAGGTGTAAATATAAATACACTTGATTTTGACATTGGCAAAACATGAGCTAAACTTCTGGGGAATACCCTGCTACTGATGGAGAGCCTAATACGCAAGGTGGTGTATTGGAAGTGACAGGACTCTGTCTGGACTCTAATGTGGCATCCAAAAATGGGGGTGTGCAGGTAAGCATCATTCTAGTCCAATGTCATCACCAGTGCTTCTAGTAGTGAGAGGAAGAGCACACAATGAAGAATGACTGACATGAACTTTTTTACTGTTAGAAACATATTCGTCTTGATAGTTCCAAGATGGGTTGCCATGGTCGAACTTTCCCTGCGACTTGGAAGTCGGAGTAATATCACGTTCCTTTCCCTTCTGGTGAAACTCCTCCTAGGACAGCTGATCTGGAGGAATTCTAGAAATTTTCATAAATGGTGGAAAACTCCAGCTCCATTCTGTATCCTAACTCACACACTTACCCACGTGTTGGTGGCAAGTGCAAACCACTGATCTTTGAAAACAGCTAGTTCTTGCAGCCTGGATTTGCAACACAGAGGAATAAAGCCCAGACTATGCCTCAGAATATGATCCTGACTAGCAGTATGGATGCAGAGATAGTCAAGCAGGGGATGGTGGGAGGGAGTGGCTGACATTACAGGCAAAGAGTACAGCCACAAAGGAACTTAGCTTGGTCCAGCCAAGCTGGTGATGGTAGCCCTCTGTATATATGTGTGAAGATATGCATGCATGGGTGGAGGACAAAGCATGACCTTCCATAGAGATGTAAGGTGTTCGTATCCACCCACAAAGGAAGTGGTTAAAACTAGAAGCTTTGATAATTGTCCTCATGACTGCTTCTATAATGGGCTCTCACCTCACGGGAAGAAATTGGCCAGGCATGGTCTCCCCCTGTAAAGAACAAATGTGCCACTGAACTGTAAGGAGGTATGATGGTCAGCAGGACTTGGTTGTAGCTAATGCCCTGCGGGCTCACTCCGCTCCCCTACCCTACCCCCAATTCCCACCCACCCCAGTGCTCCTACATTTATACATCACAAGCCACGTCCCTCCCCTAATTATCCAATTACCAACCTAATTTCTCCTTACACTTCACATACATACACACCTACACTCATCACTCTTCATAATACCTGCCCAAATAGCCTATTCTGACTCCAGTCTATCTCATTAACAATCCCTATTTCTTGCTGTCATTCTATCTTTCTTTCTTAAAATGCCCTTACCTCACCAACCAAAACTAACAATCCCTGTTCTTTTACTTGCTATAATACATATTCTATCTACATCCTTTGTCGTTACCTTGTATGAAAATCTATACTACAGGGAATCCCTCATTCCCTAAAACAAACATTGCCTCTGAGTCTACCAAGCTCCCATAACCATGCTAACCACATCTACCTCAACGTACCTCTCCCCAAAGTATCATAGGTTAGCCCATATTACCGTCCAACAAGCCAGAAAGTCACAGAATAGTGTCTATAAACTCCTAAAGTTCTTACTTACCCCTTCAAGAACACCCTTTACTCCACGGTGATATTCGTCCCAACCTAGGACCAAACAATAACACCCCACTCAAACCCCATCAACCCCAGCCTACCTCCCCCTTTACCTCTACTAAAGATCCTAACTCTTTACTCATAGGTCATCTTAAAGTAAAGAGCTTAAATAACAAAATCAGCCAACTCCATGCTCTACTAGATACCCGTTCCTTCAATGTCCTATGTCTAACAGAAACCTGGCTTAAACCAGTGACAAAGGACGAGGACATCATTCCACCTGGTTACAATATAATAAGATTAGACCATACAACCAAAAAGGGTGGCGGGGTAGCAATTCTGTTTAAGTCTGGGCTACAGGTTTCCATAGTGGATATACAACTACCTTTAGATAATTATGCAGAAATCCTCATCTCCAAGCTTCAGATCAATGCTAACAAGTCCATTTATAAAATATGCTACCTCCAGACAACATCAATATCCTGGAAACCATCCGCTGTTGGCTTTCGTCATGCTTCCCACAATAAACCATTGTACTTAGCGATTTCAACACTGACTGGAATACCTGTACCTCAGCCCAACCTACACTCAATATAAATCTCTATGGCTTCTCACAAATTACCACCACACCAACTAGAATCCATAAGCCCAGTAAAAAAGAAAGCACCTTAGAATAGATCCTAGTAAATAGCCACCCCCTCTCATATAAAGCTGATACCCTTCCAGACTATATAAGTAATCACTTCCTTACTTGTATAAATCAGGCAAAAAAACTTCATTCCCAACCAAACCATATTTAAAACTACACGTAACAAAGGATTTTAATCCAGAATCCAGTCAGCTTCCAAGCTGAGCTGCAAGCCTGCGACTGGTCTCCCTTAAAACAACTTCCACTAGAGGAAGCAGTATCCTATTTAACTCCAAATTCCTACACATCCTGGAATACCATGCTCCTACTAGATCTATAAGAACTAGAAGTAAAGCCGCCCTATGGCTCACTAAAGAGACTAGACAAAAAATTCTATTAAGAAATAAGATCTGGTCTAAATGGAGAATCACTAAAAATCTAACTGAACACCAGAACTATAAATAGTTAAGAAATGCCGCTAGAAGATCAATACTCCATGACAAAAAGAACTACTACTTCAAACTCCAGCACAATCAACAACAAAAAACACAAACTTTCTGGTCAGCTATAAATAAACTTGCACCAAGGCCACACCAAGACTCCAACCCCTGCAGGTCTCGCACCTTAAACTCTCCCAATGAGATTGCTAATGCCCTCAATACCTTCTTTACAGAAACTGTACAATCTTTTGCTAACTCCTTACCTCCTGCTAGATCTACCCTCCCCCATCCACCCTGACTAGCATACCCCCTTCCTTTCATTTAAAACCAGTTCCTACATCTCTCTTTATCCTACTTACCAAACTTAAACCATGTACCCCCTCAGCTGATATCCTGCCAGCTGAATATCTACAAATTGCAGCAAAAGTATTATCCTATCCTATTTCCATACTTATCAATAGAACCATTATTGAAGGCTCTATCCCATCTCTCTGCAAAATCTCTCACATAATCCTACTTCACAAAAGTGGTAACTCAACCGAACTTTCGCCCCATTGCCCTACTCTCTCCTCTAGCCACAGTAATGGAAAAATGTATCCACGGACAACTACTGGATTACTTTCTCCAAAAACCTTCTATCAGACTGTCTGCATAGCTTCAGGCCTTTCCATAGTACTACTACTGCTCTCTTATCCTTTGACTGCATTAACAAACATCATAAACATAAGCTCTCTGCTGCACTCTTTATTGAGCTTTCTAAATCCTTTGATATGGTGAACCATCAAATACTTCTAAATGTACTAAAAATACTCTCATTCAGCTCACAGGCACTACAATGGCTCAAGACCTATTCAGAAAATAGACAGCAAGCTGTCCACTGGGACAATAACCTTTTCACTCATCTTCCTATTACTCTAGGGGTCCCACAAGGCTCTATCCTGGGACCTCTCCTCTTCTCGATATTAATTAACGATCTACATTTAAATATTCCTCAAGCCACCTGCATTCAATATGCAGACGATTCTACACTAGTGTGTACTGCCCGCTCAGCTGCTGAACTTCAAACCATTACACAAACTGTATTTAGCTCAGTGGAGAAAAGGTTCCTACAACGATGCCTCCTACTCAATGCCAAAAAAACTAAGCTACTACTTTTTACCCCAAAACTAAAGTCCTCTCCTATTCATCTCACTCTCGAGGCCAATTATGGTACTATCACTGCACCAGACCCAACTACCAAACTATTAGGCATAACAAATGATCAACACCTTAACTTTGACTTGCATATTAAGATAACATCAAAGCTGTTAAAAGAAAACTTGGCTCTCTCTACAGGATAAAATCTTTTCTAACCCGGGAGCCAGAATCACCAATGCCCATACCCACCCGTCCTCTAACCGCCTCTATGCCGCACCCATTTATACCAATCTCTCCAAAAGTAACCTTAATAAACTGGCAACCTCCTAGAACACCATTGCCAGATTTGCCACTGGCTCACCATTTAAAACCCACTATTGTCTAAATCTCAAACAGCTTGGTTGGCTAGAGCTGCAAAACAAGCTACTTCTTCAACAACTTATCACAGCATAAAATACTTCATCAGCCCACCAACACTCCCATTCTCAGTAGCTTAATCTCTCCCTATAGTAATCTTACTACCCATTGCTGAACAAATAAATTACAAGTAACCATCCAGAAATCCTATAATAGCAGGCGACTCCCTCTTCTCTAATTCAGTAGGGAAAATCTGGAACAGGCTTCCCAGCAATCTGTAAGTACTTTCATCATTACAACTCTTCAAAATTCAAATAAAATGACTCCTTAAAACACAATGGCTATGCTCATGCATTAACCCAGATTAAACTGACTGTATAGCATTACTGCTTTCACTCTCCAACAACCTAACCTGATTATTAAGCCTCTCTTTGGGTTTAATTTCTCAAGTCTTCTAGTGTCGGCAAACTACCCTGCAGTACATATAATTGGAAAATGACCCCTACTCCAGGCACCTGCATTTCAGCTTTGAATGTATTCTGTTTTACTTGAGTGAATAATTAGTGAGAACAGCTATGTTACATGGGTTGGAGACAGTGGTAATGACAAAAAGGCAGGAGTCAGAGCTTGACATGGCAGAGTTGAAGATGTTAAGATTTGTACTGGGTGTGACGAAGATGGACAGGATTAGGAATAAGTATATTAGAGGGTCAGCCCAGGTTGGAAGGTTTGGAGACAAAGCCAGAGAGGCAAGATTACGTTGGTTTGGACATGTGCTGAGGAGGGATGCAGAGTATATTGGGAAAAATATGCTAAGGATGAAACTGCCAGGTAACAGGAAAAGAGGAAGGCCTAAGATAAGGTTTATGGATGTGGTGAGAGAGGACATGCAGGTGGCTGGTGTGGCAAAGCAAGATGCAGAGGACAGGAAGAAATTAAGAGTTGATCTGCTGTGGCAACCCCTAACGGGAGTAGCCGAAAGAACAAGATTAAAAGATAATTCTGAACAAACCTAATACTCAATTTTAATCTATCTTACTTTTCCTACTCTTCTACAAGACAAATGTCAACCCCTTAAACTTAACATTTGCTTCTAGAACTACTGCATTACTAAACTGTGTACCCATGATTTTTTTTCATGAAACTTCTACAATGTTAACCTACAGAATTAAAAAGAAGTTGTGTCTTACCATAACGTTTCATCTGAGTTGTTGATCTTCTACCAGTCATCACTGATAAGTTTAGTTTCGAGCCCTCGGAAGAGAGTCGGCCTTATACCAAGCTTGCGTGCACCAGAAACTCTCAAGCTAAGCTGCTACCCACCATGCCCTTTGCTTAGTTACCTCAGATCGAGTTTGCATGAGACATATAGAGGAAGAATATGCCAGAGGCCATCTCTGCGCAGAAACCCTAACACACCACGGAGACCCAGAAGATCTGACAGGAACCTTAGGGGGGGTTGATGGGAGGATGAGATGACTGGAAGATTATCAACAACTTAGATTGAATGTTATGGTAAGACTTAACATCTTTATCTGAAATTGTTAATCTTTTTCCTATTCATCACTGATGGGACCGAGTCCCCAGCTACTTGGAGAACCTGGGTGGCGCTTATGGAAGAACATTGCTGAGAACCATTAAGCCAAAGGCCGTTCTTCCCCTGGAGATCAGATCCAATTTGTAATGTTGGATAAAATTGTGGGGGGCTTAGCCCAAATGGCAGCTGCACAAATGTCATCCATGGAGGCCCTAGAGTGGAAGGCAAAAGATGCTGCAATAAACCTAGTTGAATGAGCTTTGATATGGCCCAGTTTAGATCCCTCCGTAAGTGAATACATGAAGGCGATACAATCTCGGAGCCGTTTAGACAAAGTAACTTTTGATACTGCACCTCCCACGCTAGGGCCTGCAAAAGAAATCTAAAGATGGTCTGACTTGCGGAATGATTTAGTTCTGTCCAAATAAAAGCGTAATCGTCTGTGAACATCCAGGGAATGTAGGAAGTATTTTCCCTTGTTCGAGTAATTTGGGGAAAACACAGGGAGCTCAATGGACTGGTTAATGGAAAAGTCTGAAACCACTTTGGGGAGGAAGGAGATATATATATATATATATATATATATATACACATACACACACACACACACACACACATATATATATATATATATATATATATATATATACACACACACACACAAAAAAAAAAATATA